>NW_022900930.1:2747298-2748925 GCF_012274545.1 Fukomys damarensis | reverse complement strand
TATATATTCATGAATATGATGGACAAACCAGTTACCAAACAATATAGAGATAATGCATGATTTAAAAAAGACAAGGGTGGCCTAATGGCCATTCAGAGCCAATGACTTCCAATAAATATCCAAATATGAGATCGGTGCTTTTAAAATTCTAACTTGGTGTCCAATAAATTGCCTTCATGACTCAACAGAGGCTGACACGTAAAATGATCAATAGACTGCATTTCTGAAAGCAAAGCAACACGGAAAACAAATTCAATTAAATTAAGTAAAACATTGTTTTAAAAGGGGATTTAAGGATTTCTTTGAGTTTCACAAACATAAAGCAAAAACCGAAGTCATGCAAACTATTACAAGAAATGAAAATACATTAAAACAGATTTACAGATGGTATAAATTCCACATAAGAAATGGGCCCTAAAGCAACTGATGGAAACATTTCAAAATTATATGAAAAAATAAAATTTTTTCAGATCTCAAGAAACATTTGAGTTTTTATAACAAGAAGGCAACATGGGAAGTGGAATGAGGGAAAATAGATACCCTGGTGAAATTTTACATTTTCTAGGGTAAAAAGAAAATTCTGCAATTCTTAGGAAACAGTAAAAATGAAAACTAGTTTAACTACAGGGAAACCACATGGAACCATTTATCTGTAATACTCAATATTAAGAGACAAATTTAATAGCAATTTGAATGCTAAAATAAAAAAGCATCTATAGTTAGGCGTGGTGGTGCACACCTGTAATCCCAGAACTCGGGAGGCTGAGGCAGGAGGATCACTGTGAATTCAAGACCAGCCTGGGCTACATAATGATTTCCAGGTCAGTCTCGACTACATAGCGAGACCCTGTCTCAAAAAACCAAAAAAACAAAGAAAAAAAAAAAATCTGTGCCTCTGCGTTGAGCATGGTGGTTCACACCTATAATCCTGGCACTCTGGGAGGCCAAGGCAAAAGGATTTCAAATTCAAATGCAATCTGGACAATTTAACGAAACCCCACTCAATTAAAAAAAAAGTTTGGGATAAAACTCAATATGCAGTCCCCGAGTTCAATCCTCAGTGTTGAAAAAAGAAAAAAAAAATTCTGGCCACGCAGAGAGGGCTCCAGCTGTCCAAGATAAATGCAAAAGATGTCAAGGGAGAAACAGTGGGCCTGGCCCTGGATATCATGAAGATCTAAAAGAAGGTAAATCCCCTCCGTGGAGAAAAAGCTGGGAGCTTAGTTAAGTGTGTCCGATGGGAGCGAGCCCACAGCATCGGGCCCGGCGCTGTCCAGCACGCACAGGGCTTTGTCAGGCCTGAGGAAGTCTCCTTGGACTGCAGGCAGAGGCAGGAGGACTGCAAGTTCTGGGCCAGCTAGGGCCATTCGGTGACTTAGCAAGGCCTTGTCCCGAACGGGGGTGGGGTGGAGTGCGGGGCTGAGAATGTACTTCAGTGCCAAGGTGCCGAGTTCAATCCCAGCACCACCAAAAACAGAACGTAAGAAGACCCACTGCTCCCCAGAAAACGCTGTGACATAACCACGGCGTCCCCAGGACCCAGACAGCCCTCTCCCCTAGCAGGAGCTCAGTGATGTGACCGTGGCCAGCCAGGGCCGGGCGAGCCGTTTGGCCTGGCCCGGCCTGC
>NW_022900930.1:2745468-2747071 GCF_012274545.1 Fukomys damarensis | reverse complement strand
GCCGGGGACAGCCGGCAGGCACAGAGCCCGGCCCTCCCCGCCTCCACCTGTAACCCCACCCCTTCCGGCCGTAACTCCCACCCCTTCCGGCAGATGCCCCTCCTCAGCTGCAGCCTTCTCCATGGCCACCACCAGCTGCGTCTGGCCCACCTGGTGCTGAGCGCCGTCACCATGGGCTACGTCTGGCAGGAGGGAGAGAGGCAGCCTGCGGAGGTAAGGGGTGCAGGCCTGGGAATGGGGTGCCTTGTTCTTTTCCTGGATATCCGGTAAAGGAAAGGTGAAGAGCCCATTTAATTACTTTTCTTTAAAAACAATGTGTATTTTTAAATTATAATTATTCAGTCATATTAATGTATAGATCACTGTGCCCTACCTGCGAATATGTCCTGCTTTGATCATATACACCTACAATCCTGTCTCAGCCTTTCCTCTTCTCTTCCTCCCTTTTCTCCTTTCCTTAAAGTCCCTCTTCTAGTTTGAGGTCATCTTTGTTGTTGTTTTTAACATTTTCACATGTGAGAGAAAACTTGTGATCCTTATCTTTCTGTGGCTAATTTTGCTTAACCTGATGCCCTCCAGTTCCAACCATTTTCTTGAAAATCATATGATTTCATTCTTTATGGCTGAGTAATACTCCATCATGAAAAAAAATATATATATATACTGTATTTTCTCTACCCATTCATCTAGGGTAGTTCCATACCTTGGCTCAGGGGATGGTGCCACAATAAATATGAGGATACAGCTATCTGTCTTGTGTTCTGGCTTTATTTCCTTTTGATCATGTGGTAGTTCTGTTTTTCCGATGTTTAAGGAACTCCCACATTGGTTTCCATGGTGACTGCACCAAGTTACCTTCCCACCACCCATGTACACTGGTTCCTTTATCGGCAATCCCTGCCAGGATTTATTTTATTTTTTATAGTAGCCATTCTGACTAGGGTGGGGTGAAACCTCAATAAAAATTTCGTTGGCATTTCCCAGATGGCTAAAATATTGAGCATTCTTTTCATATATTTATTGGCCATTTGTGTCTCTTATTGTGAGACTCATCTGCCCATTTTAGTGAATAAATCCCTTGTAAAAGGCCCATTTCAATGAAGAATTCTTTTCTTTCCCTACGAAGAAGAGCATGTTGTCATTTACCACTCATCATTACTTGCTTAATACTGCTTTCTTCTAAACCAATTATTAGCCTATCTCTTAATTATTTATTCAAGTCACTTCTGACTCTGTGCAATGTTTTACAGTTTCAACCTACACTTTGGAACTGAATTTCCTGACTCACCATCCACTGTGTAAATAAAAAATCCTTTCCGATCGTGTAAGTGTAGCTTTCCCAGAGGACGTGACCCTCACCCGTGAACTCCTAGTTCAGTGAGCAGCCACCCTGTGTCTGCCCATCTGCCCCTCACTCACCCTGTCACCCGGGAGGGAGGACAGAGCCACAGCTCACGTACACATGTGTCTAATACAGAACAGTCTGAAATCTCAGCACAATATTCCAGGGAGTTCCCTGCACTATCTCTTCCCTAGGACAGTGGTGGGGCGTGTCTGTCACGTCACTGTGATACAGGGCGGTTTTTTTTTTTTTTTTTTTTTT
>NW_022900930.1:2741296-2745165 GCF_012274545.1 Fukomys damarensis | reverse complement strand
TTTTGAGACAGGGTCTCGCTATGTAGTTGAGACTGACCTGGAACTCACTATGTAGCCCAGGCTGGTCTTGAACTCACAGTGATCGTCCTGCCTCAGCCTCCTGAGTGCTGGGATTACAGGTGTGTGCCACCACACCTGGCACTGTGTTTTTCTCTTAAAACAAAAGATATTAGAGTTGTTTTTTCTAAACTAAAACCTCAGCATTAGGATTTAATTGAGGTGTTGGTGCTTTGCATAAGTAAGTGGGTCAGGCTGCCCTTCATCCGTCTCTGCCCCAAGGCAGTTGGTCTCAGGCATTTCTTTAGTCAGGGGAAGGTTGGGCAGGGAGAGGGGCTTCCCACCCCTTCCTCGCTCTGTCCCCTCCTTGAACATCTCAGCTAAGCCTGTGACTCATTTCCCCAGGACTTCCCCTCCCTTGCCTTTGAGAAAAACCACCTTTAAGTTTTAATTTCAGAACTCTCTAAAGTTCTTCATTGTTTCCTACCCCATACCATTCTATCCCACATTTATCTAAAATGTAAGGTTCATAAAAGGTAGAAAAAGAGCTTGTTTCATAGATGTTTCTAGCGTAAAAGGGAAGGAGATGCGAACTGAGGAGCAGAAGGACTTTTCCCTGAACCACAAGCATTTAGCCTTTCCCTGGGCCGAAAGCCCTGTGGCGCTGAGCAGCTGTCCCAGGCTCTGCGGTGGGCAGCTGTCGGGAGGACGGCGAGCTGAGCAGCTGAGCCAGGCATGTGGACACGAGTTCTGGACCTCAGGTGTCTTTTGGGTGGAAGGAAAACGGTTGTGTTTCAGTGCTGTTAGACCTTGAGGTGTGCACCGGGGATTCACTTCCTGAAGTGCAGGCCGAAACTGAGAAGTCAGACGGAGGCAGAAGAGGCAAAGGAGGGCGGAGCGTGCCTGCCCGTGCTGGGCTTCCTCGAAAGTTGTTACCAGGTCTGAGCTCTGAAGGGACCCACAGTGGGTAGCACACAGGCTGAGTGTCCGTCCACTTCCTCTCCCTGACGGGCACACACACGCCCCTTAGCTATCTATCTAAGTCTGTCTTTATCTGGAGAGCTTTTCCTGCTGTTTACCTTCTCAGCCCCCGCTCTGTGCCTGCGCGGTTTGGAAATCCTCCTCCTCATTCCCAGCACAGCGCATCCTCCTACACAGTACTTCCGGTTGTTCATGGGAAGCTGCACAGCAGGTAAACAGGGATCCACTGGGTAATTTGCGTTTGGTCCCTAGGCATCTCTCGACCCCAGGATTGCCGGGATACATGAGGACTGCAGCCCTCCGTATTCTCCCTAGAATGTGCTCACTGTCTGGATTTGTGTCTCAAAGGTGCTTCCGAGGAACCTTGCCGTTCCCATGGTGGGAGTGTCCGGGAGCCTGGGGCTCCCACCCATCTTGGCCCACTCTGGCCTGGTGCTGGCGAACTGGACGAAAAAGGACCCTAAAGGGTAAGGAGGGGAGAGAGAGCTTCTTATCTCACCACGCGAGGCGCAGCGAGGGACAGGCTCATGATTTCACCTCTCCTCCCACAAAAGGCCCAGGCTTTTCTGGCCGTTTTATAATTAGGGAAGTTCATATTTATCTCCTCCGTGGGTCCAAAGAGAGGGTGAACTTGAAAATAAGCTCAGCGGTCACAAGCCCCACGAACATCCTCTCAACCACTCCTCACACTCGCTCTGGGCCGCTGTTTCTCCTTGCCTCACATTGCACTTGAACGTATCAAGCTGACTTTCAAACTTCTGCGTAGTCAGAGTGTACTTTTCTCTCTCATCGAAGTTTTTATTCCCTGATGTACCTCCGGCCTAGACAACTTAGGACCAGGTTTTAAGCGAGCAACCATCACATAGAGGTCCTACGTGAACGGATGGTTAGGGGTGTAGTAAGAGGAGAAAGAGACTTCAGAAAGGTACGCATCTAAAATATAAATAGAGAGTAGAATAAAAAAATGGATGGTAGGAACCAAAAAGGTAGACTTAGCAGAGAAGGAGTAGGGGCTGGGGGGTGGAAGATGGAAGAGGGGGATTGCAGATGATAAAGGTTGATGTGTCCATGTGTGATTCCCCCAAAACTTGGCTCTTATGGGCCACAGACGTACACGAATGATAAGAAAATGACGGTGAAGTCACCGTGGGCGCATGAATCCACCTGTGCTTCTGGACCCGGCTGTCCAGACACCTCCCCTTCCAGCATCTGCTCAGCTGCCCAGCCCTTCGCCACGACACAGGCCCTCTGGGCATCAGTCCTGGTATCCAGCTGGCCTTCACGGCTGCCGTACAGGTACCAGACATGGGGAAGGAGCTTCAGATGAGTCCAGCTCAGCCACCGTGGAGCAGAGATGCGGAGACCAGCGCCTTGTCCGGAAGCCTGGCCCTGAGAATCCACAAGCTAACGAATGCTCATTGATTAATACCAGAAAAGAGAAGAGCAGGTGCTCTAGGTATGGTGCGAAGAGAAGTTGGTTAACAGTGCCGTCTCTTCTACTTGACCTGCTTTTGGACCGTTGCCCTACAAGCAAGGGCCTTTGTCTAGGGCAGGCATGAGATTTTAACAAGAAATCTGGCATGCAGGATGGCGGGAGAGGTCGAATGTCAGTTTTACGTTGTACTCAGTGTTCACAGCCAAGTGTATTTCACGCTGGGGATGAATGGATAGCACTCACTCTGGGGATGGCTGAAAACAGCCACAGAGTCACCGAGGTTGGACCTGAGGAAGAGCTTCCTCAGCATAACAGCCGTGGGACTGCTGCAGGGGGTGACAGGAAGTGACAGTGAAGGCTGAAATACTTCACGGTACCTTAGCTCTAGGACTAATTTGTGTGCCTCTTGGGAGGGGTGGGATTGGGCTGTCTCACCTCTCAGAGGACCTTTGAGTTCTGGATTTCATGTTTGTGTAATTATCAACTTTGATATTTTAACCAATTGTGCTGTGATAACTAAACTGGTGACCAATGAAAGCTATTGTATCTGGCTTAGAATTTAGGGGGATTGACTAATAAATATCCCTACGATTTATTCTGGTTGATACATGGAATAGTAAGTCAGCTGGATTTGTAATTCAAAGAGAAAGAGAAGAAAAAAAAGGGCTGGGCTAGGAATATGGAAAACACACTAAGAGAAAGCTAAAGTCTTCAGGAGCGAGAGTGCAGGGCTGGATTAATAAATCCCAGAGACACAGACACAGTTCTGGGGCTCCAAGGTTGCTCTTGGTAAAACCTCCTGCAGCCTCTTAGGGCCTAGCTGGAGATTACGGCTATGAAGGAGTAAAACAGATAAAAAAATAAAGTGCACCCAAAGTGGTTCAATGATCAGAAGTACAGGACAAATGCCAAAGGACAAGATAAACGAGCAAACAAATAGTCCAAGAAGTACCAAAATGGCAACAACACTGACTTCTTTTTAGGAGACAGGATCTTGTTATGTCCTCCAGGCAGGGCTCAAACTTGTGATCCTCCCGACTCTGCCTCCCAAGTTCTGGGATTACTGGTGTTCTTTAGAATTTCAGAAAAATGACATCAAAGCAGGCTTTCAGAAATCACAGAAAAAGCTGAAGGGGGCAGAACTGGATCTAAGGCAACTCATCTTTAGAGATGAGTAAGAAGAGAGTAACCAAACTGGGGGTTTGGTAGCTACAAGAGTGTAGAGGAATAATTTATCACGACAGCCACAGGCCACTTACTCTGGGGCCGGTAGGTGGGCTGAGATTCGGCTCAGTCTGTCACCAGTGGCTCATAGCTCTGTCCCAACTTGTGATGCTCAAGGTGTGTGAGGCGAGAGCACCTGCTGGTACATTTCACACTGTTCTTCCTTTGTCTCTTTCTCTTTGTGGTTGACAACGAATTGGACCAGACCTCTGGAGATCAGGTAAGTTGCCAG
>NW_022900930.1:2633722-2741078 GCF_012274545.1 Fukomys damarensis | reverse complement strand
AGATTTTTTTTTTTTTTTTTTTGTCTCTTAGCATCCGTACTAATTTAAAAAACTTATAGAATAAAGCAGAAAGAACCCCAATTTATACTTATAGATTAATGTCAACTATATAGAAATGTATGAAAAAAGACAAGAAGGAAATGTGCTGGAAATGAAGATTCTAAAAGTTAGCAACAGTTGACTGCCTTGTAAGGATAAGGGAATTAAAAGTCAGGCTGTGTTTTCCAATCTATACATCATAAAGTAAGTGGAATGCAATACAAGGAAACGAATGAAAGTTAATCAAGTTTCTGTGGCTTTTTGAAGTCCAATGGCCTGAAAAAGATTTAGGTCACTAACACTTCTGTGAAAGGCTCTCTCACAGGCGGTGGCTACACCTGGGGAGGAATCCTTTCGTGTCTCACGATGGTGTGGACAGGGCTGTGGCTGCCTGGAGGGCAACGCCACTACCCAGGCTGTTTCCCCTTGGTCTCGGCCTCTGCCCTATAAAAGGACAGCAGTGTAAGGAGGTTGCAGCTCAGGTGGTGAGGGAGGGAAGGGGACAGGGGACGCCATTGCTTCGCAGGCCGGTGTAACTCTGATTCAGTTTTGTTTTGTTTCGTTTTGGTTCATTTCCCTTTTTTCTCATGTTTAAAATATTAGAGTCAAAAGTAATCCGTGGAGTTAACGTTATAGGTTTTTGTAGCCTGGATTTCTCTAAGATACTGGGATCTTTTAAAGGACAAGAGATCATTTAAAAACAGTCTCTGTAACATCTCCCAGCTCCTGCTCTAAGATGAGACGGCATTTAAATGTCACATTAAAAGGAACTCTGGCCCTGCCTCAGAACTACTCGATTTCCCCATCTGGTCCTGTGCCTAGCCAGCCACATGGCCTCACAGAAACTGTTTTGCTGTCGTGGGGAGTTTCACAGCTTTACAAAGCGAGGGTTTCCTGGGATCACTGGAGCTCTGGAGCTCCCTGGCTCCACAGGAAAGCTATGACCCTGAGGAATCAGCTGTGCCTTTCCCTGAGGACTGCTAGCTGACTGTTTCAGCTGACTCTTCCATGGGGTGATAATCTAGGTACCGCGATGGTGAACCTTTTAGTGACCGAGTGGCAAACTGCAACCCAAAGCCCACATAGTGATCCCAAGTGCCAGCTCTGCAGTCCAACCCAAATGCTGAGGTCTTAGTTTAGAAAACAAACATACAAATAAAAACTACCATCCAGTGCTTGGCTGCTGAGGCAACTCTTGTGCCAAGAGAGAGGGTTCCGTGTGCCCACTGTGGCACCCAGGCCATGGGTTTCACCACCACTGTCTAGGACCATTAGGGCCATGCTGGCCTCCTGGGCTCCTCGGGCCAGGTGCGTTGGGCCCCTCCCTGAGTACCACTGAAGGTGCTCACTCCCCTCGGGCTGTCCTGGGCAGAAGAGGGTCCTGCGCTCCCCCTTCCTTATCTGAGTCAGAGGGAGCTGTGGACAGACTCAGTCTGTCTGGCAGCCGGACAGTGTGACCATCTTCTTTCCAAGCAATCTGGAGACCATTGTGTCACTTCCTGGGGGAGAGAGCCTGCGGGGCTTCGTGCTGGTGACGGTTCTGGTGGAGAAGGCAGCAGTGCCTGGAATTAAGGTATCTTCTTACTGTGCGGTGTGGTCGTCCTTCCACGTGAGAAGGCAGCCTGAGCTCCCCTTCCCTTCCAGTCCTTGCCCTTGTAGCACACGGACTTAGGTCTAATCCTGCCCTGAGTTCATCTCACAGTGAAAGCTCCCGTCCTGCCGCAAACCTTGGAGTGGACGGTGGGGAGTCAGGGCACACGAGACATCGTCCAAGCCTAGAGGCTCACGATCTCATAGAGGGAAATGAACTGGTGTAAAGGGCAGAAAGGTGCCGTGTTGCACACGTGACATTCCAAGACTTCACCCGGACTTGAAGGGCGAAAGACTCCCCAGAGAAACAGCAGCTAAGCTAAGGCCCGAGTGATTCACAGGCGGGAGAAAGAGGGGCGGAGACCAGAGAGGAGGGAAGACTGAGATTTCTGCTAGAGAAGACTGCTCTGCAAAAGTTTGGAGGAAAATAAAATGGAAAGCATTTGGCACTAGAAGGTGTCACTGAGATGACGCAGCCGTAGGTTGCAAACTAAAGTTTTTGAGAAATTGTCCTGGTACCAGACGGGCCAGATGTAAGGCAAGAGACTGGAGCCGACTGACCAGCTGGAATATCTATGCTTTGCCCGAAGATATGTCAGGTGCTTGCCTTTCCTCAGCACCTTCCTGCTGAGCGTGTACTGAGTGCCCGCTGTGTCCTCAGCAAGGCCACCGGTCCCCACCTTCGGAGCACCATTGCCTTCAGTCTTGAAGTGAAGCCAGGGGTTGCAGTGCGTGCTCAGCATGCCCAACTGCCAGCGCCCCGTCCACCCCAGAAGTGAATCGTACGGCTTCTTTAGCTCTCCTCCCTGTGTCTACCTCAAGAGAGTGTAAAACAAAATCCTCAGTGCAGTTCAGTGCAGAGACAGCTGGGAAAGGAGGCTCTGTAGTGGAGGAGGCTCTGGGGTTGGGGATCTTTCGGAGAGAGGGATTGCCCTAGTTAGAGATGCAGAAGTAGAAAAGGTCATGTAACGTGTGATGAATCCAGAAAAAGGATGGAGAAGCATGATGACCTTCTCTGAGCAGTACAGGAAGTAGCAGTGGGTGGAAAGACCGCGGGGAGACCCTGACCCTCCGCCCACCTCATGCAGATCTAGTTCAGCAGCGGACCTGGACCTCTGCAGCCAGGGGCCGCCCTCCCTGGGGTCCAGTCCCCTAGGTCTGAGCCGGTAATGATTCTACCCCCAGGCCCTTACTCAAGCGACCAATGCCATCCTGCAGCCCAACGAGGACACCCTGCTCAAAGCCTTGCAGCGCCTGAGACTCTCCATCCAGGACATCACTAGGACCTTGGGGCAAATGCACGGTGCGTTACCCTGGAAGGACCCGGTTCGGAAGGGCTCCTTTCCGGTTCGGAAGGCCCGGAGCCGGCAGCCTCCTGAGTGGTGATAATACGTTTGTCCTCTAGGTGGCAGGAGTGTATCACCTTTGATTTAAGGTAAACTAATTTGCTATTCAGGCCATCAGAGAATGCTCTCGGGCTATGGAGATAGATATTTTGGCAATTTGTTCTTTGTGTTTTGCTGTGATTCCGCTCTTGGGGGAGACATTTCTTTGGAGTGCTGAGGTCTTGCTGAAGTTGGGAGGAGAGGCCAAGCCGGCCCCATCACAGTGGTTCTGAGAGCTCCAGGCAGGGCCACCCGGAGGGAACCCTCTTTACTCCCTCCGGTGTCTTGTATTTTCTCTTTCTCTGTCCGCTCCTGACGGGACTGACCTTGGCTTCCCATGGCTAGGCCGGCAGGACCTGTCATAGACGTGGTCAGTTCACCGGTCCCCTGTTGACTGGGTTTTACAGTCAGTGTCCGGCGTCCGGCAGGCTCCCCGACGCCCTCTGTGGGAGAAATCGACAAACCATGCTGGGGTTTTCAGGAAAGTTTGGACCGGGGATGAGACCCATTCGCCAGAGAAGAGTAAGTCTCAGTATCCCGTTCCTGAATTCCACTCCACTGAAAGGCGGAGAGTTTCTGAGAAAGGGAGCCTTCCCTGGAAGCAGGGTAGGAGAGAGGCGGCCAGAGAGCAGGTGTCTCCGGAGTTGTGTGTACCGGGCACCCCAGACTGCACTGGGGGAACCCACCCGGATTATGTGTCATTTCCAGGCAGCTTCCCTGCTTTGCAGTTGACATTCCTGATTTCTCCATTTTCTGAAATTTTATCCTAAATCTCCTCATGGTCACCTCAGTAGTGACGAGATTGAGTTCAGCTGTGCCAAGTCACCCTGACTTCACGACTCAGCACAGGTCATGGGACCCTGCGATGAGCCCTGTGCATGGTTTCTGGAGGTTGTGACGGATTTCCCACCCTGAGTGGTGCAGGAAGTCGGCACACGAGTGTTAGTGCTGAGGGCTTTCCAGTTGTCATTTCTGGGTCACTTTGCAAGCTCAGGGCGACTCTCCCTGCTGTCCTAATCGTCCTCTACAGGAGGGCTGATGGCCTGAGGAGGTCCTAGGGACACCAGAGGTGAATATTCCACACAGTCATACTTTGTTGGAAAGGTTCTTACTACCTGTCAGGTTCATCTATACGGTAACAAGGCAGGTGCGAACGCACTTTCTAAAGATGGCCGCAGCACTCTCCCCCCCGTGCCACTCCATGGGCTCCTGCACAGTGTGCCTGGCCACCCTGCATGTCCTGGGCGAAATCTGGGTCCCTGCTGTGACAGGAGGCAGCCTGCTCCCAACTTGTACGGAGGCCACTGCGCTGCGACACAGAAAGGTCAAGCGGGGACTCTGGGGGCACTGCTGCAAGGACACGAGGCTCTCGGGATCCTGAAGCTCGAGGTCAGGCTGCCCTCAGTATTGGGGCCTTTGCAGCTCTGCCTCAGGATCCATGGAACAGAGACAAAGAGCCTGGCCCCGAGGTGGGAGGGGCTTGTTAGGGTGCAATAGTGACCACAGACTCAGGTCATAAAAATAAATTAAAATAAACTCTACAAGACACAAGGCTTGCGGAACCATGCACAGTTTCTTAGAATAGCTGTGGTTCATAGCCATTAACTTTCCTCTCCATGATACAGAGAGCTCGACTAGACTTCCTCCCTCTGATTTCAATCCCTCCAAGAGAGCTACAAGCACTTGCTTCTTTGGGAACCCAGCTTCAGCAAGCCCCGAACACCCTACATCTTTCCTCCATAGAGATTTTGTTTCCAGGCTGTAGCCTGCTGAGGCCGGGGCAGACAGAAAATGCCCTTTGTGTAGTGTACCCAGCTGGCACCTTCTACAGCCTGCATTGCTCTGCCCAGCGCTCCAGCTGGGGCAGCTCTCACTGTGAAGTAGAAACCACACTGCTCTATTTTCAGGAGCTGGCTTCTCGTCAGGCAGAGGTACATGAGAGCACTAAAAGTAACACACAGCCATCTCACCATTGCCTGTCTACAGGTTCTGCATCTGCCTCTTTTATTGAGTGCTTTATGTACTGCTCAACCAGGTGTAACTTGTCTTTCATTTGGATTATTTACAGACAGATTTTGGTATATTTATTGATGACGCCTCTAAAAGTTCTTTTTTTTTCTTGGATTAAATGATATTTTTCTCTCCAAAGGAACCTTGGACATTTTCGCCTTTAATTTCCTTCTGAGTCAATAGAATTTCTGACTTTTGCTTAATACATTGGCAGCTTTAAGAATTTTCCCTTTTAATGGTAATGAGAAGTCAAAATGTTTCCTTCTAATAATTTGATTAAGTGTTTCAGTTAGATTTTTCTAAAGAGTAAATTGGGGCTAAACAGTGTGAACTTTTGTTGACATTTAATTTTGATTCGTTCACTCAATTTTGTTAAGTAAAATTTCCCTTTTAGTTTATGGACTTACTTTTAAATCCTATGGAAAAATAATTAGCATTGGAATTCTCTGCTAAATTTCATAAAAATCATGCTTGCATTCCTAACGTGTGTCTTCACTCACAGAATGGCTATATAGGGTAATCTGAATATATCCAAGCCATTTAGATCCAGTTTTTACATAAGTCCAGTTTTATCATGTTTATGTATCTATTCTCAAACTGTATACCCACCATGTGCACCCATGAAACTAATTTTCAAAACATTGAAGATTTTTGTAAATTTTTAAATTAATTTTATTGGTACATTTAATGCATACAGTGTAATGACATTCATCGTTGGAAATTTGTACCTTTACATAATCAATCTTGCTTCTTATTGTTTCCTCATTCCCTTCCTCCCTGTCTACAAGGGCTTTTGTTTCCATTATTTTTCATTTTCTCATATTAATCCATTCCCTTCTTGCTTTTCCCCAACTCCTCTGTAAATTTTTTAATAGAAGACTTATTAGGAATCAAAGAACTTAAATTGCAACAAAGCTATCTAAAACTACCATGATTATTATAATTTTATGTGTTTACAGTTAATTTTGATTTAATTATGTATTTTCAACCTTTTTTGTACCTATTTCTTCTGCCTGAAAGACAAATTTAGGATTTCTGATAGTGAGCTAGTGGTAAACTCCACCATGTAAAACTTACCCTTATGCCAAGTCTGGTGGCACACCCCTGTAACCCCAGCACTTGGGAAGCTGAGGCAGAAGGATTTCTGTGAGTTCAAGGTGAGTCTGGGCTACATAGCAAGACCCCGTCTCGAAACATTTTTTCCCTCTTTTACTCCAATATGAGAAAGATAGGTTAGCTAGCGACTATATTCGTTTAGATGCTCGATGTGGCAATGTTTTCTGGCTTCCACTGTCACTGCTGAGGCGTGAGCTGTTCCTCTTTCCCCTGACTGCTGGTAGGAGCTTTGCTCTGTCCATTTGACTGCCTTGGTGATTTCTGTTCTCGTCCCCTTTCTTATTTGGGCTACGGTGGCTTGTGCATGCTCAATTCCTCTCCTTACGACATCCTGAGGGAGCAAAAGCCCATCCATTTCCCATGGTGGGACGGCAGGGGAGATCACGTGATGTCAACGCACTCATTCATTCTAGGGGTGTGGTTCCATGCGTTGACTGAAAATGATTTTCTGAGTTTTGCCTCAGTTAAAAGCCTCTTCCCAGTGTAAAACTTATACATCTACTTCTAAAAAGTTAAACAAATTTTCCTTATCCTTTCCAAACAAAATGATAATAATGCTTATGACATAAAAAGCTTGATGAGATGTATATAAATTAATCGCCAGTAGACATTGTCCTTTCCTTGAACTTTGCTAGGGTTTGAAGGAGAGAGACACTTGACCAATATGCTTGGTGCTTTGCAGAACAATGGCAGCCTTAGAAAGTCTTCACCCTGGCACTGACAGACCTAGGTGTGGCCGCACCCACAGAAACTTTACCTTGGCACCATTTCTCCACCCTGGGCAGAGGCCACAGAAAGCTCAGCCACGCCTGTGCTGAGATCTTCTGTGGCAGGTGCAGGATAATGGCCCCACTATCAGGAGGCAGCTGCTTAGCCAAATCAGGGTGAAACCAAAAGCCAAAGTCCCAACCCCAGCAGTGCCGTGTGGGTGGAAGGAGGGCCGTCTCCCTGAGGGTCAGGCGGATGCAGTGTTCAGACCAAGCCCAGACTGTGCTCCCCACTGTGCTTGGAAAATAAAACTTCCCCAGTTAAATCAGCTGGGGATAATGAAAAGGTCACCGGATCCCCAGGCAGATCTGAACCTCACAGCCACATAACCACCATTCTTTTTTTTTAATAAAATACTTGACATATAAACAAAATAGAACACCTAAGCTGAAGATACAGAATAGCAGGAAAATAGATGGCCTCATGCCCAGTTTCCAACCAAGGGAATGGACTACTGCTAAAATCTTTGCAACCTCCTTGCTCTTCTTTTCTGCTTTACTCCCCCAAAACATTCTAGGCTTTCAGTGGTTTCCTTGTAAAGTTTAAGGATATTCCCTACTATCCTCAATTATCTCGTTTTTAGTTGACTGTTTTAATCATGAATGGACTTCTTTTAAACATCTATTGAAATTATTTTACAACAAAAATGTTGAAATGATCATTTAACTTCTCTTTCAACACGTTAAGTTGACTAAAATGATGAGTAATTGTTGGTCATTTCTTTTTCAATAAAATGTTGCATATAATGCGTAGCATTCTAGGTGGGAACAGAGCAACAAAAGGGAAAGAGCCAAAAGTAGGGCCCAGAGAGAAATCTAGCAGTGAGGCACGGCCACCTCTGAGAGGAGAGTCAGTGCCACACCTAAGGAGCATTTGGGAACCTTGAGGTTGAAGGAAGACGAGACACTGGACCGGGGGTGGCTGCAAGAAGATGGAGATGAGAGGGAGAGATGAGGGGCCAGAAAGCAGTGCGAGAGCAGAAGAGGGGAATGGACGGTAGGAAGGCCTCTTCCAAAGATGTCTCCTGTCCCTCAAGCAAAACTACAGACAGGAGTCTGGGTGAACTAAACATGTACCAGGTTACAGAAGTCAGATGAGCCCCATTATGTGAGAAGAAGAAAGAACAGCCTTTCAAAGTTAATGGAAAGAAATTGAGTCCGAATATAAGAGCGTGACCTGCGCTGTACGAGTTAATAACCCTGTGGAGTCTATTACTTCTGTGCTTTACACAAATTCTCAGTGAGCTGCAGGACTCACAGATGAAGCTCAGAAATAAACTGCAGCTGACCTGGGGGCAGTCCCTGGCAAGGGCCACATCGACCCCCCGGCCCCGACTGACTACAGCGACCTTCACGTAGGCGTTGGTGGATTTCGTTTCCTTCTTTGTGAAGCACTGATAGAGGAGATTTTCTCTGCTTTTCCTTCCTCCACTTCCCACATTCTCACATATTATGTTTGCTGAAAATATTAGTTTTTTTTGGAGATGGCCTGATTTCTTTTTGTTGTTGTTGTTGTTATTGCGATGGAGAAAAGCAAAGTGCCATAAATAGAAAAGGCCAGCATATGGAATAGATTAAAGGTTATGCAAGGGCCAGTGCAGGGACCAGAGAAGGGAACATTCCATCTGGGTCTTCTGCTACTTCCATTCTGGTCCCCACACAGATCAGACTGAGGAAGCAGCCCCAGGAGAGCAGCAGGGCCCGTGCACATGGAACCAATTGCTGTTTTTGCTTCTAGTAAAGTTCACATTTTGATTGCTTTTCCAGATTATGTAGACCCAGACATATTTTATGCAGTCATCCGGATCTTCCTCTCTGGGTAAGTTCAACTGCTTTCCTGCATGAGGCTTCTGTAGCATTTTCCAAATTTATGAGAGGAGAAACGGACAGAAACTTCCTAAAGTATGAAACACACCAAGTAACCTTTGCTAGCAAAATAATTACCCGGATCCAATGTTGGATACAAGAGGGCCGCCATCTGCATGGCAAATGACATTAAGGGCTGACTGTTTAAATCCTGAGGGTCTTGAGGCCATCATATTAGAGCCGCTTGTACTCAGGGTTATTAGACTCCCACTTTGGTGACAGGCCACTATGCCACCCACGGAGCTCTGGCACCCGTGTCCATTCTCTTCCCTTGTTATTTAGGCCAGTGGAGGGCGAAGGGCAGTGTAGATATATTCTTTCAGAATTCCCGATGAGCCACTTGCTATGGTTTGAATGCATTGTCCCTCCCAAATCAGAGGCTGGAATGGAATCACTGAGCTGCTCCTGTTAGAAGATGGGGCTTTGAGAAGTGATTATGTCATGATTTCACTGTGCTTATAGAAGGCCTGAGAGGGCTGGGGATGTGACTCAAAAGCACAACGCTTTCCTAGCAAGTGTGAGGTCCTGGATCTGATCTCCAGGACTGAAAAAAAGTGCGGAAGAGAAAAAATTTGGTCTTCTTTTTGCCTGTTTCGCCTTCTACCCGTTGTTCCCACGAGGACACAGCACCGGAGGAGCTATCCATCAGCAGCTGCTGGGTCCTCACCACACTCAACCTGCTAATGCCTTGGTCTTGGACTTCTGGGTCCCAGAACTGTGGGGAGAGAATTTCTATTACTCAGAAAACACCTGGTCTCTGGAATTTTGGTGTGGTATCCAGGACAAACTACATCACTACCGCAGACAATTTTTAAATATTTCTGGGGTACTGTTCTCCTATCCCATAACTAAAAATTCTAGATAGAAAATTTTACTATACCTCTAGAAGACACATTTCTTGTCCAAAACACATGAGTCAGTAATATCTTGATATTTTTAAATCATATTGCCTTTCTATTGACATTAACTGAGAAAGATTAAGTGATTGTATAAAATAGTGTTTAAATGGCAGGGAAAATTTCAGGCAGTGAGCGGACAGTGTGACGTAGGTATGATCTAATATGATGTGCTGGTGACTAGGAGACACCTGAAGAAACACCATTGGGAGGGGCCTGACCTGGTGCCTAGAGACAGCAAGATGCTCAGGAAATGCTGAAATCTGCTGCTGATATATGACGCTGCTGTAAAAATGAAGTAGAAACACACGCAAAATATTCTCTCTGGATTAGGTAGATCTTTAAATGGAGCTCAGTTGGGGCAGGGAACCTTCAGGGTAGGGTTCAGAGAGTGAAAGCAGGAAGGTTTCCTGAGTAACCTGTGAGTAATGAGAATGTGACTTATGTAAGAAAAAGAAAACAAGACGAGGGATGTTGTGGCTTGCAAATGAAGAAGGTCCCCCAAAAGACATCTTAAGGCTTGGTTACCGGCCTGTGGGGCTGTTGGGAGGTGGAGGAACCTTTGGAAGGTGGGGGAACCTTAAGAGCTAGGGCGTGTGAGAGGAAGTGTGGTTATTAGGGAGGTACCCTCCAAGGGAATATAGCACCTCTTCCCCTCCTTTTTGCTTTGCTTCCTGGCTTCCTTGAGGTGAGCATCTGTTCCACCACAAAAAAAAGTCACTTTCTTGAGATTAGGGGCTGAAACTTCTGCAGCTATGAGCCAAAACTGACCATTTATTCCCATAAGCTGATTATCTCTGGTAATTTTTACAGTGATAGGAAGGAGACCATCACAGGTGGGAAGTGTGCACAACAGAGAAGAGAGTGTCTCAGAATTTAGGCTTTCCCTTGTATGCCTTTGGCGGGATTAGGTATAAGAAAAACAAAGACTTTTTTTTTTTTTTTAAAGTTTATTGGCCCATGCAGGAAATTTACACTAAATACAGAAATTGACTAGGATTTAGGAAGCACGTAATCCTGGAAAATCCCTTTGTGTTCCATTCTGGTCTCAAAATATGAATTTGTTTTCCATGGTTGCATAACAATTACCACAGACCTAGTGGCTTTAAACAATGTGTGTTTCTTATCTCCCAGCTCGGCTGGTCTGAATTCCAGGCTAACGTCTCAGTTCTAGAGTTCTCTGCGTAGGATCTCAGAAGGCTATGTTTTGGGCTGGGCTTCTCACTGAGGATCTGGACAGAGATTTGCTTCCAAACTCATTGAGCTCACTGCCAGAATCCAATGTTTGGTCCTGAAACTGATGCTTCCGTTTCCTTGCAGACCATCAGGCAGGATCTGCTCTCATCTCAGCTTCTAGAGGCATCCTGTACCTCTGATGTGCCTCACTCCATCTCAACAATGGCACCGTGAAGCCTCCTAGCACTTTGAATCTTCTTGACTTCCTTCTTCTGCTTGCCAGCAAAAGCCCTCTGCTTTCATAGGTCCTGTGTGATGAGATTCGGCTCACCTAAATAATGCACTGCAACTCCCTACATTAAGGTCAACTGATCTGTGACCTTAATTTCACCTGTGAAGTCCGTTTTCCCTTGCCTTATATCACACTGACAGTGTCAGCTCGTGCTACTAACCACCCCAGGAATTAGGGTAGGAATCTTGGGGAACCATTTTTAGAATTTTGCCCACCGCAATGCCTTTCAAGGACATAAATTAATTCTACTACGTTTTTATGTCAAAGGTATCTGATAAGGATGAACTACATATTCTGAAATCCTCATGATTCAATGCATACCAGCAGCAACTTTGCTTTCATCAAAATAAGTTCAGGGTCAGTGATGCATTTTATCTGTAATCTACATAAATGCCCGCCTCATTTCAAATCCTTAAAATAGTCCTCTACTGCTAAGTGGCCAGTACTGAATCCTAAATGTGTTGATAAATATAAATGGTCAAAAACTCTGGATGGTTGAGAATTCCCGATAGGGTCTTCTTGAAAAAATGCACACTGGCTCTTTTGTCCATGAGTTGTCCTGTGCTTATTAACTTTTTGTATAGCTTCTTTAAATACATTTGATGTAGGAGAGTTGAGAGATTTTTATCTATAAATGAAACATTCTTTTCATCTGTACTCACATCAGATTTTTAGAAAAGTTATCAGCCCCCATGTCATCTCATACTTTTTTTCTGTTTAAACTTCTCCTTTTCATGGAATTTCTTGAATTACACCAAGAAAAATGTCTGAAAGTAACCTTGACCACAGAGATTCAAAAGGAGAGCAGTTCCTGTCTGTTATGAGCAGTGCTTTCAGCCTGTGAGTGCCTGGGAGTAATTCTGGGGCCACTCAGAGGAATCCAACTTCCCCTCCACAGACTTGTCTCAGGCTAGCTGGAGAAGAGAGATTTTGGAAGTAGATGCACTTTTACTTTTTTGGACTTCCATGAGAGTGTTTCCTGTCACCTGCAGGGTGGTCCAACACGGTCTCTCCTGTTTGTGGCACTAAAAGGAGACGAGTTAATGGATCTTGGCAATTTGAGATGCCTGCCAGCCCCTTTCAGGAAGTACATTTGTGTTTAATATTCCAGGTATACTGTGCAGACTTATCGAATGCTTTTTATCCTTCATCCATTCATCAAATATTTAGTGAGTGCTTACTGTGTGCCAGGCGCAGTGGTTGTTCAGGGAATGGAGCAGTGAAATGAAACAGTTTGGTCTGTGGAGTTTATGACTCAGAAATGAGGAGCAGATGATGAATAAATAAACAGGTTTAATAAAATGGCATCATACAATATGTATTATAACAACAGGCGATATGGGAACATGTAAACCAGGATAAGGGCATTAGGGAGGGGGTGTGAGGTGCAGTGGTGGACATTTTTCAGTATTCCTTGTTTTCTGGCACTGCCACAATGTGACATGTGAGCGGATACTGGAGGAACCAAGAGTCAGTCACCTAGATTCCCGTCCCAAGCACAAGGAAAGGCAGTGGCGATGTCCTTGGCTGGGAGCACGCTTATCCCGAGGGCAGAGCTGCGAGGTTGCACCGGGGCCGGGGGGTTGTGGAGAAGGGAAGACTCGAGGTGAAGACCGGATCTTGCACTGATGTATTTGACTCCTTCAGAGGGACAACATGTAAAGTGACGAGAAAAATAAGGACAGGATCTGTCTTTAGTTTCAAATCATCACTGTATTTGTGGAGTAGAAAATAGACTATTTGAGGACACGGGTGGGAAAGAGGAAAGGGTTTGAGAAGCCACTGTCGTCATTCATGTCGGTGGCTGGAACGAGAGTGGCAGTGGTATTGAGAAACGGTCATATTCTGCCCTGCAAGATAGGAAGGCAGAGACAGAGATACTTGTTTGTTTTTGTATTGGGGATCGAATTCGGGTCCTTGCATTTGCAAGGCAGACAGTGGAACCACTGAGCTAAGTCCCTGGCTAGAGATACATGTTAATGTTGACTGAATTTGCTATTTGGGTCACACATGGAATTGAAGATAAAGAGATCACTCAAAATGGCCAAGGTTTTTTGGCCCGATGCACTGAAAGAATTCAGTTTGTGATTTATTCAGGTGGGAAGATCCCAGAAGAAACATGTTTTTGAGGGGAGAGGAGTTTGACGAGTCCGTTTGGGGAATATCCACTCTATAAGTCTGCCAAATGGGTGCTTGGATGGCTGAGTTGAAGGTGTAGGGGAGAAGTACAGTTCTACGTGTAAATTTGGTGTAAATCTGTAAATACAATAGTGTTAGTGTTTCTTAAGAGACTTGGGAAATCAGAGTAGTGAGGAGTCCACGATTGACCTGGGAGAGTCCAACATTCAGCAGTGGCCCACACTGGGAAGGAAGTAGTGAAAGAGATCAAAATGATCCTAGAGCATCCTCAGATCACCGAGAATCACCCAGGCAAGGGTGCCTGTGTGTTGGGCTCGTTCACAAGTGAGCACGTTGCAGCCGTGGCTTCATTTCTTCCCCATAAAATGTTGCTCAGCAGTTGTTAGACCAAGGTCCTGGCATTTGAGAAGTGATAAGAACTTTCTGTTTAATTCTCCTAACAATTACAGGAAGCTGATAAACACTGGAGGAACGGGGACCAGTGGGATTTGTACACAGTTACCAAACAGTGAGTGCGAAAGCAAAGATCCCATCTCACTGTGAATAATACCACAAGAATGTCTGATGGTTCTGTAAGGCTCACAACCTTCCAGGCACTGGACAAGTATTATTTTAATCAGTTTGCATGATGACCTAATACTAATACTAGCTATGGAAAACTAGATACTAATATTACTCAGACGGGGAAACGGGCACAGAAATGTTGATTCAGCTAAGGTACATAGTTAACAAATGGCAAAGTTAAGGTTAAATTTGACAGCTCCCTAGAATAGAGTCCTCTGTCCTAATAGGACAGGCTGTATGTGTGGTATGACCTTGCTCTTGAACAAAGTGACTTTTAGAATTATAGGGAGGAGGCAAAAAAGTCCATGTACAAATAAATCTGTAAGGTTAACTGTCCATATAAGGAAGGTAGCTTATTCTTAGCAATAGGAAAAAAAGGATTCCTTTTCCTAGTAAAAATAGAAATTTATACAATGGGGTTCTTAGGGAAACGAAATTGGAAAATAGAGGGTTACAAGTGTGGAGTTCAAGTTCTGGTTCCGTCGCTCTTTAATAATGTGATCCTGGAAACTTCATTCTTTTGAGTCTTTGTTTCTTCACCTATAAAATGAGGTTAGAAAATATCTGCAGTGCTCCACTCACAGAAGGTCCAATGGGAAAATGACCAGAAAGGTGCTTTACGAGCGGGAAAGCTTGCAGCACAAATGCAACAGACTCTTGTTAATTCCTGCCAGTCCTGTGGAATCTCCACGCACACTCGCAACTACCCAGGACTCTGACAACTAGATGTCGGGAAAGACTGAGACGCAAGGAGGCAGGGAGAGGGGACGCAGAGAAAACAAGAGAGGAGAGCGAGGTGCAGGGGAGGAAAGGCTACCTCGCCCAGGCCTGGTCCTGCACTGCGACTCTGACTTGGGCCTCTGGTAGGCTGCAGGGCAGGGCTGTGCTCTCCTCGCTGCGCCCCTAGTTATCAGCAGCTGTGATAGCAGAGCATGTGAGGAAAGCGTTCTCAGGACAGCAGGTAATATCTAGGTCTGAGAGCGTCACCCAGCAACTCCTAACCGTAATCGTTCTGGGGCAAGCAAAGAACTGTGTGTGTGTGTACTGGTGACACTATTTGTAGAGTTGCAAACATGAAATCATTGAGATTGAACTTAGCAGAGGAACTGAAGAATTTTCCAGGGCCACTAAATTGTTTTGCTGATCAGCACTGATCATAACTCAGCTTTCTCGATAAATATGTCCAAGATTCCTCGCTAAATAGCCTTTGTTTTTCTGGAAGAACCTTTACATGGGGGAGAGGAAGACTGCAGTTTTATGGCCTGTTGTGACGGTGACGTCGAGGCGATGTTTCTGTTCTCACCTTACAAACATATCCAATCCTTTGTCCTGAGATGTGGGTCCCCTCCTTGTTTCCACATGGGAAATCACATCATTACTCCTAACGCCTGCTTCTTCCCTCTGGCCTCTGTTCCCGCACAGGTGGAGCGGTAACCCAGTGATGCCCGGGGGCCTGGTATATGAGGGGGCCTCCACCGAGCCCCTCAAGTACGCTGGAGGGAGCGCTGCTCAGAGCACAGTGTTTCATGCCTTTGACGCGTTCCTGGGCGTTCGGCATAGTGAGGAAAGCGGTGAGCCAGAAATGCTTTTTCTTTCTGGAGAGTTAAGTGAGGGAAAACAGAGGTGTTCTTATCCACTCGATGAAGCCAAGTATAAATTAAAATGTCATGAAGTCTATAGTTTCCCAGATTAACCACAAAGCTGCCTGCCATCTGTTATTTTGTCAAATCAATTAATATTGGAGTATCACATCTCAGCAGGATCTTGGGTTTCATTTCAAAATCTTCAAACATTGCTATGATTCCAGCTGTTCTTTGTAATTTTGGTTTGGATCCTTAAGCGATCGCTTTCTATTTCTGAAAGGGAGGAGAGAGCTAGCTTTTTAAGCTATCTTATTTCATGGCCTGTTAAGGGTCTGAACCCGTCCCCTGAAATGGCAGTTTCCGGCTAACTCGGTCTGAACAGGAAGTGGGGGGACTATCATTTCAGTCTTGAAATCACTCATTTCCTTCCATGCCAGCATCAAGCTACATGCTTAACAGTTGCAAAAGGGAACTTCTTACTATAAAGTTTTCAACTTGGGTTAGAAAAAAATAACTAGAACTTAGTAACATGGAGTCTAGTCTCACTCATAAAAGTTCTTGAGACCTGTGATAATTTTTCATGGCTTTTAGCGTTTGGAGATATTATTCATTGATTTGCTACATATATTCAATATGGAATTAATCACCTAAAGTATCCATTGATTTTATTTTATTTTTTCAGTGCTGAGGATTGAACCTATGTTGTTGCTCATGCCAGGCAAGGGTTTTACTTGATTTTCAAACAATTTAGCTTCAAGTTAAGTTATTCTTAACTCATTCTTTATCGTTCTGTCTATATATTTTTTCTTACTTAGCATTTCCTTCAGGAAAACAGAAAAGCACTTATGAAACAAAATTCTTCAGAGTATTTAGCTAATATCAGTTTAAGAGTCTGTATCCTACACTTCTAGTTAACTTTCGTAGTAGCTAGAAACTGGGTATGATAGAGCTTATTTTGACTCAGTTGAGGTGTGCTTACAGGTGTGCTGACTTGTTTTTCTGTTTCCTATCTCCTGTCTACAGTCAGAGATACACATTTAAGTGTTTGATGTCTACAAGCCAGAGAGCCAAGCAATCGATCGAGTTAGGGCCCCACCCACAGTTTCTGGTGTCCGGAGAGCAGGCAGGCTCTGCTGTGTTCTGGGCGTATCTAAGATGTTCCCATGGTCGGTCTCTTTCAGCTGACTTTCTGTACAGAATGAGGGACTACATGCCTCCCTCACATAAGGCCTTCATAGAGGAAATCCACTCAGGTCCTTCGCTGAGGGACCACGTCCGGGCCCCTGGCCACGCCCGCTGTCTGCAAGCTTATAACCTGTGTCTGGAGGCCCTGGTGGAGCTGCGTAGTTACCACATCACCATGGTGACCAAGTACCTCATCACAGCTGCAGCCAGAGCCAGGAGCAGGGGCCCAAGCCATCTCCCAGGAGGCCCCCGGGCTTTGGAAAACAGAGGCACTGGTGGGTCTATGGTTCTGAGCTTTTTGAAGAGTGTCAGGGATCAGACCCGTGAGGCCATCCTCCACCCCAGGGGCCAAGGGGTCACCTTCTCCCCAGCAGAGCAGAGCCCCCAGGCGGGGCGATGACTGGGAAAAGGAGGGTCAGGGTCAGAACTGTGGTCCTGAGACCAGAGCCTGTGTGTGTCCTACCCCATCGCTTCGAGGCAGCCGACAGTGGTGGATACCTCCCTGTTCAGAACACTGCAAAGTAGCTGAAGCCCATTCCCTGTTCCAGGTAAGAGAAAACGATCTAAACTGTAAAAACTAAAAAAAACCGACCATGGACAGATTACCCTGTTGATGTTTTTGAAGGACAGAGTCACTTTACCAAGTTGCTCAAGGATTAAACAGGGCTCTCTTCAACTCCAGCCCAGCTCTGTTTCCCCGCAAGTACTGAATTTGGTGGCAGGAAGTGGGGGTGCACTATGGAGATGTGCAGAGAAGAGCATATCGACAAGAAAAACTTGGAAGTCACAGTGAGAAAATGAATAGTTATGATACAGGGACCCAGGAGACTTTCCCATGTGTTACATAGTTTTGCTCATTCTATTTTAATTCCCTTCTTTATTTTTAGAAGAATGCTTTGTTCTCCGTACACTGAAGGTCTGTACTTGTTAAATGAATTAATTGACCCCTTGAACGTAAATGAGCCAAGTAGGAATATACAGTAAATTCACATGGTTAAGGGTGCAAATAAATGTGACTTTTTATCATCTTGGTTTTCTATCTCAAAATCTCATTCCACCAATAGTAAGAAAACCAGACTTTAATCTTGCTAATTTATAGTAAGCGACATTAATTTCAGACCCCCCGCCCTTTGTGCACAGAGCAGACCTGGGGTTGTAGCTAACGTCCAGGAGGTGGCACAGGGGACATACACACGGTTATGGGGGTCCCCTCCTCTTGGAGTCCCCTCCCCGTGGAAACTCTGTGAAGTGGATCTGGTGGTGTGTCTTGTCCAGGATAAAAGACCTCTCAGATTCTTCAAGCCTCAAAATCCTATTATACGAGTAGAAAACCACTGGCTTCCCCTTCAGCATATTTGGAGACTGTGACACTAGCTCAGGATATCTGCTCAGCACTGGCCCCAGCTGATATAGGGCATGTGATCTATGGAGCTCCAAATCATATAAGGGAAATATTGTAACTCCCAACCTACTAGATGTCCGAAGCACAGAGTTCACGTTCTCTAAACCTGAGGAATGAATTCTAGGAACAGCGGAGGTTAAGAGTAGGAAGAATTTATCGAGATAAGGATAGTTTCCGTCTAAGACAGAACGGGGACAGGAAAGTGGGCTGCCAGCCTGCTCTGTTTCTTACAGGTGTTTTATTGAGCAAAGCCAAGACAAAGTAAGGCATGTTCAAGGTGGGACGAAACTATAGTTACTTAGTAAGATTACAAGTACAGTCTAATATTGATCTGGCGGGAAATCATAAGGTAGGTACGAGGTATAAAAAGATTACAAGTATAGTCATTTAGGTAATATTGATTAAATAGAGATCAAATGGGGAAGCAGGTCACATAGCAAGTGTGCCTGGAATGAACAGGGTTTCTGGGAAGGGGTGGGTTAGGGACCTTTCCCAGAGGGACAGGTTAAGGTCTTGGTCACCTAGGAGAAGCACGTGGGTATAGTCAGTCCTCCTGTTTCTGAAGCTTGGCCTTCAGTGCATGAGCCTCAGGCCATAGCTGTCTTCTGGGCTGACTTACTCAAGGGCCTGGCCTCGATTTGTTCTCAAGGACTGGTTGTAACTCCAGTTGGTCAACTGAAGGGTCAGGCTCCTCTACACAGCCTTCAAAGTCTCTCTCCTATATAGAGGTAGATCTCAGTGTCCTTAGAGAAACATTTGCCCAGGTTTTCTCAATAAACACACAGAGGAAAGGATGCTGTTATGTTCCTTCAAGAACTCTTTAAGGATTAAATCTGTATCTGAGACCATCTGAAAGCACAAGCGGTTGGCATTTGGGTGGTGACTGAAGACTGTAAGTTAAAACTAAAATTCTGGTCATAACCCAAACCGTTCTTATATCAGGCCAGTCATAACTTGAGAGTCCACTGTCCAATGTGCCTATGGACTTGGCTCCATTCTCTAGCACTGGCCAGACAATTCTGGACCTTGTCCACTCTTGAGGCTTTTGGGGTAGGAGCACCTGAGTCAGGTTTTGTATTAAGTTGCTGGAGGGCCCCACCTTCTCCTATCTGCAGTGCTTGGTCCAGTGAAGATGGGGAAGGCAGGGTGTGACCAGAGAAACTTGCCAACGCTCCCCTCTGTGTCTGTTACCCTGTGACAGAGAACTTTGTGTAGTCCGGGTGCTGAGGGAAACTCTGGGTCCAATAGTGCTCTCTCCCGAGCATCAGCTCCAAAGACTGGCTGTCATAATTCGAAAAGCCTTTTCTTCCCATATACTGTTTCTGTCTCGAGCTTGAGAACTCTACCTTGAAGTTCAAAGTATGAGGACAGTATTTTATTTCCCTTTGATTTGCTCTGGGATCAGCCCACTCCACATGAAAATCTACCTTGAAGTTCAAAATATGAGGACAGCATTCTATTTCTTTTTGACCTGCTCTGAGATCAGCACACTCCACATGGCCATGTGTGGCTTGGGGAAAGAGGGGCTGGAGAGAGTTAGTCACATGGGTTAGTGATTCAGAGCTTTACTCTTCCTTGGTGTTTCCTGCAGACAACAGAATGAGCCCTTTAGAGGAAGACCTGGGCTTAAATTCCAGCTTCCCCTTGTTCTAAACAATGTAACCTTTAATCAGTTTCAGAAGGCCACCAGTCCTGTTTCCAATTTCTTATAAAAGCAAGTTGATAAGATGGGTTTCTGGGTGGATATAGAGAAAGAAAGGGGTAGTACCTATAGCAAAGGGGAAAAAAAATCAATGAAATTTTCCTTGGCTGTGAAACAGGGCTCAGAGCATGGTACAGACGGCAGTTGGGAAGAAAAGACTGCATCCTTTAGACACTGGAACCACAGTCTGCAGAGCCCCAAAGTCACCCTTTGTCACGTGAGGATGCTAGAGAGTCAGAAAAATCATGGGCTCCAGGAGTTGCAATAGCTGTTTGTATTCCAGCACTGGCAGATTTTACACTGGCAGACACATTGTTTAACCACAGACACTTCATAATTACTGTTTGGAGCCCAATAAATCTATCACAAGTAGGAAATACATTTGCTGTACCCAACCTATTAAACATCACACGCCAGCAGCACCAGCCACTGCAGGCAGCCTTCTGTGAGCCTGGTGGTCTTGGGGCTCTGCCTAGTGCTGCGAGAGGATCCTGTTCTGTGCTGCTGACTGCAGTCAAAACTCGGAATGCAAGGCCTAGTTTCCACGGAGGAATATTGCTTTCACATCACTATAGAATCCGAAGTCTAAGATGGGGCCATCCTTGCATGTTGGGATGACCAACTGGTGATTACAGTGCTAGCATTTGCTTGGCTTTGTCCTGACGTCTTCCTACCAGACAGCAGAGTGATTGGAAGTGGGTGTTGGCTTCCTCATGCACAGTGAAGAAAAGGGATAATGTGAGTCCAAAACAAGCCACAACATGAAACAGAATCGAGGCTTTTCTCGAAGTCCTGAAGGTGCACCCAGGGACAGTGAGAAGGAAGTCTTCCTGGGAATGTAAAGGAAAACATCTCAGTCTCTTCCATCCCCAGCCTTAGCGAGGCCTGGACAGGGTGCTGCTGTCCATCCCTCGGAGTGACAGAACTAACCAAGAGCCAGCTTTACCGGTGTCCTTTCCATGGATCCAGCCCCCTCACAGACCACAGGGTTGGACCCCAAGTTTTCAGTCAATGTTGAATGCATGGAGAGCCAGATTAAACAGTGGGAAGAGGATTATAAAAGTTCCATCTTTCAAAATGAACAGATAATGTTTTGTTTGTTGCCATTAAGCCTTTTGTAAAGGATGCAACAAATACAAATAAAAGTCCTTACTGTCTCCGTTAACAAGTAGCAATGAACCAATGAACCTAGTTTCTGTACCGACGATGATTGCTAGGGGCAGGGTTCCATTTTCAGCCTAGGGTACAGGGATGAAAGCAAATCTTCGGGTATAGAAAAGCACATTATTTCGTCAAGAATTTTAGAGACAAAGGGTATGCGTATCAGTGACAAATGACCAAGAGTAGAAATGCTGTGTTACATGTGAGGGAGCAGCATGAGCCGGAGGAGGTGACGGGGGACCTCAGGGCAGTGCTGCGTCTCCCACGAATGAGTTCCCCACAGTGGGAGCTGTTCTGCTGTGCGACATCTCTAAGTCTCTGCAGTCACACTGGAACGTGTGGGGACCATAGCTGCGCTGCTGGGTTTCTGCGCAAAGTGAAACAAGCACGCATTTGTGACACGGATGGATTTGAGTGACTCCAGGATGGACACTCATCGAGGGTGTGGAAGATGCTGCCATGGGATGACACATGCATCCAGATGTAACCAAGAGAAACTGTAGTCTCCAACACATCACAGCTTCTCAGGACGTAAGAGACACAGTGACGCCCAGACGGGAGGGTCTGGAAGGGAGGTGTGCACGTTCTTGCTTCCAGGAAAATGATGTCCTTCAAGATACTTATTGCCAGGGCCTCAATGGAGGCAAGGGGACAAAATGCATGTTTTTTTCACACCTGAGTGAGGTTGCATTTTGATTACAAAAGTTTAGTCTAACTATACAGAAGAGGTACTACTTTTGTGCTTGATGGTAAGGTTCATCGAATTTATGCTCTCTTGAGATTACCTCATTTGAGCTTCTATGAGTCAGTTTTGCAGAAAATGGAAAGAGTAGAGAGATGGGAGGGAAGAGAGAAACAGACAGAAACAGGCAGAGAGAAGTCAAGAAAGCTGGCAGTGCAGGCCAAGTCTGGAGGCTGCTGGCAGAGTTCCTAGCTCCTTCTTGCTCAGGAGAGGGAAGTCCTTGTTCTCTTCCAGCAAGAGGCCCATCCACGTGATGGAGGGCAGTCTCTTTTCTTCAAAGTCAGTTTAAACATTAGTGTTGTCCAGAAAGAGCCCACCATTACAGACACACGCAGGATGTGCTGGGCGCCATGGCCCGCAAAGGTGACATAGGCTGACCAACACAAGGCAGTCAGTGTCAGCCTCCTGGTGCTAAGGACCCAGCCTAGGGCCTTGTTCCTGCTGAGCAAGCACTCTGCCCTGGAGCCACACACCCAGACTGGAGGAATATTGTTTCTGAACAAAAATGAGGTTGGCAGGGTAGGGTGAGCCCTCACCTGTGGAGGGAAGACAGGGTCTTAAAGGCCACACCTGTGCACAGGTCCACTGTCACCTCTGTGGCCACCGTGCTCTCCACCACCAGCGTGAAGAGACCCTCAGTGTTCTGCAGGTCGTGCCAAAGTGCAGCGAGACTGCATTTGGTAATGTCAAGGAGAACTCCTAGGGTGATTTTAAAAACAAGCACACACACAAACATTAAAGAAATAGTAGCCAGATAGCATGGCAACTTGTAGTGTGTAACTGTGGGGCTCAAAGACCACGCCCCCTGACGCTGGCCTAACTCTGGCTGGGCGCACTTGGAAGTGGGACACAAAAGCCACTCACCTTACAGAGTGTGAAGCCAAGAAGGTGAGACTCACACACACCCAAAATGAGCTCCTCTCCCTTAGGGTTAGTCTGAAATCTACTTCTTGTTGTCTCTAAACCAGGACTAAAACCAGGAGAGAGAGGGAGGGAGAGAGAGAGAGAGAGAGAGGAGAGGGAGGAAGGAGGGAGGAGAATTTCTTAAAATCCGGAGATTTTTCAATTTAAGATCTAGAATACAAACTTTTTTTTTCCTTTTTCCTGGTCCTGCCGCACTGGCTGTGAACTCACAGTGATCCTCCTGCCTCAGCTTCCTGTGTGCTTCGGTTACAGGTGTGCACCACCAGGCCAGGTTGGCGTATAAAACTTTCCATACCTTCCACACAATGCATCTCAGCCCTGACTTTGGTGTTCAGTCTCTTGCACACAGATGTTCTGTTTGCTGTGCTAATGGAAGAAATACTCTTCCTTTTCCCCGCTCACTTAACAGTAAACTTAATAAAGAAGTCGGATATGATTGCTCTCTGAAATGCAATTGCCAGTTAATTTTTGCAGTTTAGCATCTGCTCCCCAGCAACATTTAAAAACTTAAATTCTTGAGTGTAAGCATCATCAAAAAATAAACAATTTTTTTGCAAAGTCATTTCCTTTGTAAATTCACAAATCTATCGGACTGCGTGCTTCTGTGGCAGCTGCAGGGACATCAAACCGATTTTTATTGTGCACTTATCTCTTAATTGTCCATAAATACTTCTCTTCCTTCTTAAAGGTGTCAGAGGCAGCACCTGTTCTCTGTTAGAAACCAAGAGCAGCGGGTTCCCAGATCCCGTGTGTCCCTGGCTGACGGTACTCTTCTCCCAAGAGAAGGCGATCTTGGGGCCACAGCGACTTCCCTTGGGATAACCAGCGTTTTAAAAGACCAACGGCATCATTATTATATCATTAAAATATGCAAAAATAAGCACCTATTGGAAGCTGTAGTCTGCTTTATCTTTCTGTTGCATAAATGTTTTCATTTAAAAATTTATCACGTGCTAATTAATTAATTAATGTGACAATTCATAGACTAATTCCATAAATAACGTGGTTTTCCTCATGCATTTAAAATTATCAAGATGGTTCGCAAAGCATCGTCACAATTTCGCAACATGTAAAATCTTCATTTCATGCTATCTCGATGCAGTGCTATGGTCCATCTGCAGGCAAAGGTACGGACAGACTGCCGCTGCTGGTGACCGTGACGCACGTAAGTGACATGTGCCACCTGGGGAACCAAGGGGAGATTCGGTTCTGAGAACCACAAATCAGTGGTCAGAGAGAAGGAAAGCAGCGACAGTGACGATGGGAAAGAGCCTGTCCGAGCCACATCCATTTGATCTAAAAGCAGTATCACTCTTCCACCTTACGGGGCGGGCGCCTTTACAGATTCCACGGCTTTTCTCTACTCTTCCGATGCAGGACTGGGATGGGCTCTGGAGTGCGGATGAAGGGCTTTCCAGGTTTCATCCCAGCTCTGCCCCGGCCAGTCGTGTCCCCGACTGCGGTGGACGAGCCCACCTCACCGCCCCACCTCCGAGGCTACGCCCTGGACGCCTGGAACCCTAGAATGCTTAGCACACATCACGTCAGGGAGCCTCCCGAGCCTGCGCGGTCCTCTGCCCTGGGTATGCGCTTAGTTCCACTTTGGTACGAATGCACAGTGACCGTGGGGGCAGGAGGAGGCGAACAGCCCTGGAGGCAGCCCCGGAGGCAGCACCGGGCAGGGACAGCGATGAGCGGCTGGGCCAGGGACAAAGCACCTCTGTGTCTCTGCGTTTGGCCTGGAATTCTAAGCAGTCTGCTAGTTTGTTTGATTAATTTGTCACGATGAAGATAATGTGACAGAGCATTGTTACTTAATGGTTTCTAGATTTATCCAGGTATGTGTAGGTTGGGACGTCCACGCCCGTCCCTCGGTGCCCAGACCGGGCCCTGGCTCTTTTCTTGCGTTGTCGCTGGGTGTAGGTTTGGCCAACGACCACCAGGGGGAGGTAGCAAGCCGCAATAATGGGCGCGAGTCACCAGGATTCTGACTCGGGGCTGAGGGCTTGTCCTGTTTTTCAGAAGTGAAACAGAGGGCTGGGAAAACCTGAAGAAGCTGTCTCCTGGGTCCTGCCTCCAGAAGGAAGCACATTAAATCAATCCAGATGGGTCTCTCTGGGCCCCAAAGCTTGCACAAGTGAATTGAACTAATAACATATTTCTGTGTTTTTTATTAAAAAGAAAAACACGATTTTTTAAAAAAATTGGGAAGGATTTCTTCATCCCATCTCTATGACCAGTGTTGTCTGAGGATCTTACTGTCAGAGACGCTTAACTGAGACAAACTGTGAAAAGATCAGCAACAGCACTGAGCACTGAAAGAAGACACAAAAATCATCCAACAGGAAAAGCCCAGTGACTGCCTTGGGTTGGAAGGGATTAGCTGGTCTTTTGTCTACAACAAAAGACAAATATTATCATTGAAACGAACCCTTTTTCTCTCCATTGCCCCTGTCTCACCCTAGTTTAGGGACTTGGTTTGCATGAAACAGTGTCAAAAGAGGCCGGAGATGCCCTGAACACGTGCCCACAGACGTCTCGTCAGAGCGTCTTGAATGGCAGCACAGAGGCATTGCAAAGACCAAGGCAACGTGATCGCTACCTAGCCTGCTTATTGTCACCAAGTCCCACCTTCTTTGAAAATAGAAAAACGCCATAAAATAAACGTTAAGTATGGATCGTCTTTCTTATCCACTCACATCCAATGACTAGTTAGGGTGCCGACCAGAATTACAAATTCTCATATGAATCCAACAACAACAGATCTAGACTAAACACAGTGCGCCCTCTACAACCACATACTAAAAATAAATTTGATGTTAGGGATCACAACAGGGTATGACGTTCACATGGATCTCCACTCCTAACAGCCTCCTTTGCTGTATCACTTGCTTGGGTACAAATTCCAGTTCCTCCATTTGACCCATTTGTAAATCACTGAGGGTCAATTTTAGGGTAATAACAATGCTGACATTATAGGTTTTGGTGGTAACACATGTAAAAATGTTACATGAATGTTTTCCTAGAGCAAATACTGCTGCTACTAGTGCTGTTATTAATTTCTATGGATTGTGAGGTACACAGATGAACAGCATGGAAGGAAAGCCTGCTTTCTTAAACCCAAGCCATAGAGATGTTGAAGAGTTACACGCACTTCTTTTCTCTCAATCTTCCTCTGAAAGAAAATTTTGGTCCAAGGATGGCAGAGAAAGGTCTTGGAAATACTGCTTTGTCATCTTTTCGGGGAAATATTTTCTAATACTGCTTGACCACTGTTGTGTTCTTCTCTAGTCCCGCTAAGTTCCAAGTAGTATAAATTATGGACTTTTAAAGTCAAACTGAAATCACGTCAGTTTTGTTGTAGGGCATTGCTGTTCTCTTTCAGAGAACTGGTGCTGCTAGGTCTGGGGTACAGCTCAGTGGTAGAGTACTTGCCTAGTATTGTGAGGACCAGGGCCTCTTATACACACACGTTCACACACACATACTACTGTAGATACTGTAGAATTTGAAAAGCCAGAGCTGGGATTCCAGATGTGGAGATTTATAAGTATACTGGCAAAAGGCAGCTAATTTTCTGGGTATAGGCACAATATCCTGTCGCCTGCCAGAATTAGCTGAATGGTACATGATCCAAATTTTGTGCTGCCAGTCCCCAGGGTGGTGACATTTCTCCAACCAAGCCAATGTTGTATTTTACATAACAAAGAAATTCCAAGGATAGTTTGTTTTTCTTTCGTGTTTTGAAATATCCTAGGATAGCGTTATGGCTTTATACTATAGCTAGTGACATGTGCAGATTTCTTCTTACCTCATGGTTTAAGAAGGTCACTGAAGCTCTGGCTTTCATACTCTGCTTTCTGGGCCGTGGGAAGAACAAGAGGGGAAAGCAACCTTTTCCTTTTGAAGAGACTTCTAAGAAGTGCCTTACATATCTTCACTTTCTGTTGGCTACATCTTAATCATTGTCAAATTCCTAGTTAGGAGGGAGAGCGTCAATGTGTTTAATAGAACAGGTACGCATGTAGCAAAAAGGCAACATTCTATTAAAATCAAAAGGAAGAAGTATGGGTTGGATGCAGCAAATCTTGGTTATGTTACATCTTTCTTATGTACTCCAATTTTCTTGGTGACCTTCCTGTTACTCAACACTTTCCTCAGAAGAAAATCTAAAGCTCACTCCATTGTATGAGAGATTGACAATGAATCACAGTACTACACAGCAAATCAGCCCTTTAATGGAGTGAAGGGCTAAATGTAGCCTACCAGTTGGCATTCCATTGCTGGGGCAAGATACCTACCATACTTTTAGCTCACAGTTTCAGAAGTTTCAGTCCATGGTCAGCCGGTTCCAAGGCAGAAGCATCATAGTGGGGTGGGGGCAAGAGTCAGAAGAAATGTTCTGCCCTCTCGAGAGCAGTGGAGGAGGGCCAGGGAGCAGATCGAGTCCCCAGTGTTACCCACCCATAACCCATTCCTCCACCTGCACTCTGCATACCATTGCTCGTTCAGCACACCGATGAAGTGTGTGCCCTCGCAAACCGCCTTCCAGAAGTCTCCCAATGCAGTCAGGTTGATGCAACGAACTGGCATGAGTCAGTGTGACTGAACCACGTATCTTTAAACCATACTTAATTTCCAAAGAAACTCAATAACACGATCATCATCCGGCTCAACGTGATAGGTTATCCGGATTACAATGGACAAAGGTACTAATTCATTCCCTATCGACCCGACATTTCCAGCATAGCTCAAAAGATCCAAGTCAACATTCCATTCTGAGACTCAAGGCTGTTGTGGGCTGTGAGGCCTCATAAAATTCAAAAAACAAACTGTATAATCATAAGGCCAGAAAGCACAGGATAAATGCTCCCATTCCTAAAGGGGACCAAAGCAAGACTGAAGTTCAGCAGTGGGAGCAGGGAGTCCTGCAGCTCCCGGTCCAGCACCTGGGGTGGGTGGTGGGGAGACGGTGAGGCTGCACACAGCTTGATCAGTGCCGCTCTGTAGCCTCCCTGTCGATCTGGCTCTGCTCCCTTCCTCCAACAGGTGCTCCACGTTCCGGCGTCTCCAGCTGCTTGGCTTCACTTTCACAGCTCCGGGCATCACACAGCTGGGGCCTCCCAGCACGAATTCCGACTCCCATTGCTGAGCCTCCCGGACCTTTCTTTGCAACCTAGGTGGGAACCACCATGAACCCCACCCTGGGCATGGTGGATGAGTTCAGAACCAGATCACTAGGTTACCTGTCCCTAGTGCGTTGCTCTCAGAGCATTCTTTCCAAGGAGTTGACACTTTTGCACCCTTAACCTTGAAAAGGTGAGTTTGCTGATTCTTGAGATAGTCTCTAGGCCTCTTTCTTCCTGTTCTAGTTCAAAGTAATAATCTCTGTGTTTTCCGGATGATTTCCTACAAATCCCTAAAGGCTCAACTGAGGTGTGAGCTCTAGGAGCCTCCTCCTGCCGCCCCTCTCCCCAGATGTGCTGCCTGTCACCCTTGCTTGCTACTGTGGTGATGTTTACCTGCTCCCGCCTGGTCTATACCCGTCCTCCTCCACTTAGCTCTCAGTCTCAGAGAGCGATGCCGGCATCCCCCGTGCCTTGATAGGTAGGATCTAACGGTTCTTGGGTGAAGGAAGATGAAATTAAGCTGAGAGAGTCCATTCGAGGCCGAGACAGCAGCATAAACACTTTACCAATGTCTGATGTAGGTGAGGCTAAGAACACCTTAACCCTCTGCCTTATAAAAGCCTACGTATAGACAGAGGATCTGCAACCTGGGATGATAACTCTGTGGGCCTTTCTATCAAACATTTTCATGCCAGAAATGTATTTAAATTTGTGTTAAAAGAGTTTTGAACCCCGAGACCTGGAGTAGAAGCAACAGGGATGGCATAGATAAAAGTGTTTGAGATGTAAAGTAATAAAAGAACATGTGTTTAAGTGATGGGATGTTTACATAGGTGTTATTTTACCTCACTTTTACCGTGGTCTTTTAAAATGAGTGCTATTCTCAGTTTAGCTGGTGAAGCACACACAGCTTAAAGGAGATGAGTGACCTGCTAAAGCTCAGGAGAATAGTAAGAGATAGTACTAGAGCTTGATCCGGATTGTTTAACCTCAAAGTCAATAGTTCGCATGATTCTTTTATGACCTAAGTGTCAAAGGAGAAGGGCTCTCAAAAACTAGACACGTCACTGGGGGGAGAGAGAGAAAGCTGCAAGCTGTCCAGTCTTGGTCTTTTCTAAGCGGTCTAAGGGAGGTTTCAGTCCTTCAACTCCAGCTTGTCATAGATCTTACTCCTGTCCTACAGCAGGAAGGCATCTCTGAACTTCTGTGCCACTCTGGGAGCAGAAACTTGGAGGCCCAGAAAGCCACAGTGACGGTCCTCATTGGTAAATCTGTGCTAATGGCTTTGGGCAGAGATTTCCCTTACAGTGAATCACCTTCCGGTAGCCATTTAACTCTAAACTTTAATTCATGTTTTGTAAACAATCCCATTCACTTTAGAAGTCTTTAGACACTGGGTTGGAGATGGAAGTGGCGGTGGTAACAGCAAGTGGAAGAAGTTCTCGCACAGGAAACACGGGCGGGCAATGAAAGCAGAGTCCTCTCTCTGTTACCCATCTCGGCCATTACCCTTTTCTAATCACCACTGCCAGGGGCCCTGAGGTGAAAAGGAAGGGATGTAAACGACATCTGCCCTCTCTGTCATCCAGAAATAGGGATTACACGAGACCCTCACTGCAGCAGTGATACAGGACCACACAGGTGGGGGTTTGCAAGATCCTCCCCAGCTTTTAACGGGACCTTCCCGGATGGGAGAGCCAGATAGGTCTGGGGCAGTTGCTTCTTTAGCACTCATCTCTGAAAGTCTGATGCCGTCACTAGGCTACCCAGCTTGGTTATTCCTTCTCTGAAGAGGAAGAGAGGGCTTAATTTATCATCCTGGGCTTATAGGAATAGACATTAGTTGAAATTCTCAACAACGCTATGAAAGAGATGAGAGATGTGGCTTCTCAGAGCTAAGGGGCTGAGACACTGTGAGCACATAATTCTGGATATGAAACACAGAATAAAGTGGTTTTACAAAGAGAACAAATCAATAGGGACTAGAGTTCATGGTTCTGAACCAAAGACTTACTTGGATGACTGATTCTCATGGAGCTTTTTTCCAGACAATGCTGAAACATCTTTTGTATTCCAGACATGCAATAAGTAATACACACACACACACACACACACACACACACACACACACCCCTACACATCTACACTTATATATGTCTCCTTGTATACAGAGTATTCTGTGCAGTTACTACACATGGCCTCAACACATCCACCAGGAGCCGTTAGTTCACACAGAAAACCAGGTGAATAGTAGGGCTTGTGTTCCTCCTGGGACTAGGCACCTTTCCAGGGGAAAAACTGCTTGAGGCCTCATGTACTGTCTAGAGACCTTTAGCCTCAAGCTTAAAATGAAGCATTAACATTTGGGTGGGCTACCAGATTAAAAAACAAAACCCTCAAAACATCCACTCCATAAGTACTAAGTATTTAAGTTAAGTTAGTTACTGATGTATTGCTTTGCTATTTCACTCACGAGTTTTCAGGGAGCTACAAGCCAAAGTCCAAGACTTTCAGTTTCTTTTCTGAATCTTGAAGAGGTTGTGAGGTTGACCTCCCACAATCTGTTTTTCATCCCTTCCTAGGAAATCCGACTTTGTTCTCCACCTTAGTAAACCCTAAGGGTAGCTGTTAGGTCCAGAGACAGCCCACTGTGGTCCAGGGAAACAGATCTGTTCTCCTTCCTTTGACCTTTTGTGTAATGATGGTAATTTGGCTTCTGCATGTTGAAGCTGTTTCACTGTGTGATCTCCTACAAGCCTTCTCTGACAGACCTCTAAACAGGTAGTCTGCCTGTCCTGCCTCCCACTGTATTTCTTTATTGACAGCCCTTTCTGGAACATTCTGACGCGTGTGTATACAATTCCCAGTCCCTTATATGCTCCACAGTAGCCACCTAGTTGTCTTAGCTCTAAGGGCACCCCTTCCTCAGCTTCTCAGTTTAATCCATTTTACATATTAGCAGAGGGGCCCACCCACTTGTCCTGGCTAGGGAGAGGGGCACCGCCCTTGGATGGCGCGCTCAGCCCCCCACACCACAGAGAGAACTGGACGCAGGGATCTGGATGGAGCCTGTCAGCCTCCTCCCTGATTTTGCGTATCTGGGCACCGAGAGATGTTCATGTAAGTGTAGGTTTGAAACTGGTTGGGGAAAGAATATGTCAGAGATAGAAGCCAAGAAAAGGCAGCTGAGTGTCAGGAGGTTTATGGGAAGGAGAGAGGGAGGAGAGAAGAGGGGAAAAGAGAAAAGGGGAAGAAGAAAAATGGTGAGGAAGGCAGTGGGGAGGAGAGAAAGAGAGGGGAGGAGGTAAGAGCTTACTGGAGCCAATTTTGCCCGGAACATACAAATCTCCTACGCCTATACATTATATAATACTTTACAAAAACAGCCTGGACATACTGAACTGAACTTGTCTACATTTACCCTTAACACATACCTGTCCTAACATCTGCCCCTTGCTTCTTTGTTTGACTCTGCCAGCTTGATCTCAAGTTATTAAGTCTTTCGTGCTCATATTTTCCTGGATTTTATAATCCTCCTGAGGTGAGGTAGGTTTCTCATGCTGGTCACTCCCCTGGCTCTTCTTTTGCTAAATAAAAAGACCTGAAGTTTCATTGCTGATCTCCCAGGCCTTCCCAGTGCATCACTTTTGCAGAGCCTGGACTCTGTGTCATTCCCACAAGCCTCAAAGAATATGCAGAACTTGCCTAGGTACAGCTGCCAGCACATCAGGTCTCTCTGCATGGAAGAGCTGTGTCCTCATTCCTGCTTCAGATGCACCTTGGCAGTTTGAACTGGGTTAACAACAACAACGACAAAAAATGTGCATGAGAGTTCAAGCAGGATGGTAGATCAGGTGGGCGTGAGTCCTTCCTACCGTTCTTAAAGCAGGACCACGATCACAGATCTGGTCATTTCCTGTTCTCAAAGTCCCCTTTAAGGAAATTTTCTCTGGCTGCCTTCTTGCTGCCTGATGGGTGGCACGCATTCTGCATGAACCAGCCTTCTTGGGATACAAGGTCCAGCAGCTGAAAGTGGAAGAAACAGACAGGGACACTGGCACAGCTAAATATTTGATCCACACTGAAGCTTCTTAATGCTACAGGGCTACTAAGAAAATCCATGAATAACCACTTTGATTCAAAATTACTTTTTGAAGATCCTGATTTTGAATATCCACTGAAAACTTATGTATTAAACCACTCTAATAGGAAAGAATGAAATATTTTCCAGCTCTACTCCTTGTGCTTGACTCTGTTAAGCAAGAAACCAAATGAAATCACATAGCAGGAGACTTTTTTTCATCTAGTTCAATGTCTTAAGGTCCATCAAAGCTACTGATGTATCAACATTTAATTTCTTTTGATTGCTGAGTAATATTCCATTATACCAATGTAACATAATTTTCAAAATCAGTTCCCTATTGTGAAGTATGTTAATATTTCCCAATTTTTGGCTACTACAAGTAGAGCTGCTAAGAAAAATGGTGAAGATTTTTGGGTGGACATAGTTTGCAATTCTCTGGAATAAATGCCAAGGGGTATGACCGCTAGGTAAGGTAAATGTAGCTTTAGAATTTTAAAGACGTTGTTCAAATATAGCAAAGGAACCGTACCATTTTACACACTCACCAGTGATGTATAAGAGAGGCAGTGTCTTTGCATCCTGCTCAGCATTCGGTATTCCACCATCAACACTGACTTCAGCCACTCCAACGGGTCTGTGCTAGTAACTCTTTGTGGCTTAATTTCCCTAGTGATTTAGTGATGCTGAGAACAAACTTTTCCGGGGCTAATTTCCATCTGTTCATCCCCTGGGGCAAATGTCTCTTCATGTCTGTCCATTTTCCAGTGGGATCGATTCAGGTTTTGCTGTTGACTTTCATCCCAGCACCAGGGGCTGCCGGGCCCCTTCACACAGTCCTATCCTCGGCCGTTTTCATTTCTTTCTTTTAAGTTTGGGACCGGGCATCACTAAGTTGCTTCATTTCTAGAACCAGGTTTGAACTTGTAATCCTCCTGCCTTTGTCTCCTTGGGTGCTCTTGGTTTACTGGTGAATATTCAAATTTCTTTATACAAATACTCTATATGTTAGTACTTTATCAGCGTGTGACCTACTTTCCCCCTTTCCATAGTACGTCGTGTGATAGCACCTGACTCCATTTTGTGACTCATCCCTGTTCCCCCTCCATTTTGTGAAAAGTCAAGTGATTCCAGGTGTTCACCCCGTCCCCCACCTTGGGAGTCCCCTCAGTTGATGCTAACAGACTGCCACATCCCATTTGGGAGAGCTTGCTGCAGCTCTGTGGTATCTTTGTGACCTTGTGAACCGACTACTCTGCACCTCTGTGATACTTTGCTGCAACTAAACTGTGCGAAACCTCCCTTGATCCCCACTAACTTGGAAAGTTCTGCTTCTGTAAAATTCTGCTTGTGCTCCCCGCTCCCTGAGCCGTCCCCAACTAGAAGAGCCACTTAAAAGAAACCTGCAAGCCGCATTTTGGAGTCTGGAGGCTTTGAGCACAAGCCATTCTCAACCACGGGCAATAAAGGACCCAAATTTGGCTCAGGGCGCTGGCGATTCTCTATGATCTCCTGCAATTGAGTATAACAGTCCCTTCACATCATTACCGAGACTCTTCCTAGATCAAAATTTTTTAAGTTTGATGAAATCCAGTGTGTTTTCTCCTTTTATGTGCTATAGGTTGTTATTGTGTATAAGAACTCTAAATCAAGCCCTGGGTCTCAAAATCTTTCTCTTATATTTTCTTCAAAAAATAGTGTAGTTTCTACATTTTACACTGAAATTTATGACCTTGAGGTGTCAAAATAATTTTTATTTCTTAAAACCTAATATGTCATTACCGGAAACAGAAGCACAGAAACAAAGAAAAACACCATTGGCATCACCAGCAGCTCAGCCGGCTGTGTCCTTCCAATCCTGTGTGAGCACCTTGTGTGAGCAGGCCATTCGGGGTGACCAAGGTCAGATCACGCCTTTCACACATCATAAATGTTCACTGGTTCAAAACCCTCAAGGTACAAGAGTACTTTTGATAACCACAGACAATATATCAACTCAATCTGTTTGAAAAAATTGTAATATTGCCTTTCTTGGGCACAGAAATGGCAACAGGCCTCTAGATAGATGTATTGGCAGTGTTACAATTAAAATACTACGTTTGCTTAATGCTCAAGTTAAAATGAAACATAAAGCAAAAGAGAACACCCAGCATGATGTTTCTAAGAGTTATCAGATTAGAATATTAGCAAGAAGGGATGTTCCCACTGAATTATTAAAGTATTCTAATAGCATAGACAGAAAACATGCCCACATCAACAGCTCCCATCAAAATGCAAATGTGACAGACCGCACACATCTGTCCTTGTATGTTTCTTCCTGCCAAATCTTACACACTGCTGAGAGAGGGTGCTGGAATTCCAAATCCAAGATATATCTTTTCTATCAGTTATAACAACACAGTATTCATAAAAGATTGGCTAACTCATTGGCTCTACTTTATTTTTAACCATCCAATGTCGTCTCAGGATATCTATAATGCTCAGATGTTGTACAATAGAGTATAAACTTTGTGTACAATAAGCCCACTTATTTTACCAAAAACGCTCATACAGATGTTATAATCTAAAGCCACCTTCCAAGTATAGAGACGCCAGGAAAAGCTCTTCCCCTTTCCCTGCTTTCTCCTTGTTCACCACTTCAGGGACTAAGGTAGGGCCACCTCAAAGCTCCAAGAAGAGGCCTTCACAAAGGTCACTTCTGGAAGACAGTTCTTCCAAAAAGTAGCAAATAGACATTCATGAGGTGTGATAAAAACATAGTGAATTTTCATTGTTTTAAGGCGTTATGATCATAAAAGACATATTGCTGTCAACCCGCCTTGAAATACCTCCCCTTTCCTTGGACACACTTACTCCATTGTTCTTACCACTTTCTGAAGCAGTTGCCGACGTCCTTTTCCAGTGAGTGTCTTCAGCTGCACGGTTGGGGCTGCCTCGATATACTGAACTGTGGTCATTTTGACTCTGAGCAGCAGCCGAAGGTCACAAGGTTCCAGAGCTGGGAATAAGGTAGACGTACACACTCTGTAACGTTCATAAGAGCTTGCAGTTCTGTTGGATGGCACTCGGCGGGTGCAGTGCCCACATTCTTCATAGAAGAGAGGACTCCAGGACTGCTTCGGAAGGTGGCAAAAATGATGTGCCCAGTGTATTTGAGTCCAGAGGGAGGATTTTGAGAGTGATTAATGGCAATGTGCCTTTCACTGTAATTTTAAAAATTTAAACATTTGTATATTTTGATCACTTGTATACTGGAATTATTCTGCTCCTTCTAATACAAATCGAGCATTAGGACTTATCCTTAATTCTCAGTAATATTAACTAAAATGCATATATGAAGACTAAAACCCTTTGCACTTTCCTTCTGTTACCATCTGACTGGTGGGTTCTTCCCAGAAAAAGCTACAAGGCAGGGAGTCAAGAGGGCACCCAAGGACATATTTTTGGTAGAGTGAAAGCAGAACGCAGCATTTATTGAAAAGCTAAAGCAGAAAGCCCCAGGTATTGAACCCGTGGGTTGCCACAGAAATTCTCTGTCTAGGGTTTTTATGCACAAAATGACTACATTTCAGTGAAATTGAGATCAATCTATGGGGTTACACGCAGGAAAGTCTGATTTAGAAGCGGGCCTATAGGAACTCGGATATGTAGCATTAATTGTAACTTTCCTGAAATGAACAGAACAAAGACACTCCAGAGGGAATGAATAGAGAGAGGCTGGCGGTTCTCTGAACCTTGTTTTATCTTATTCCTGTGCAGGAAAATCCCACCCATCCAATGAGGACTTTGTTTATTGAGCCGCGGAGCCCTGGCCTTGGCCACAGCGTCCCTCGCTGAGTCATCCTGACTTCCGCTTTGGCTTGGCTCTTCCCCGGCTGCCTGTCCTGTCTGCAGAACCCCCTTTGCCAGACCCCACCCCGCCCTCACCCCATGGACCCGTGTCCCTCCGAGAAACCCTCTCACGTGCTCACAGGCCCCTGCTCTAATACACACCGCGTTTAACCGGAACTGACTGTTTTGATTGCTGCTGTGACTCTTGTTAGGAAAAGGACGCCCAAACCTTAGAAAATGGAACCTGAGCCGGGCACACCTGCGTGGAGGGCTTATGGCTTATTCTCTCCAGGTGTTCTGCTACCTCCGCCTTTCACTTTTCGCCTTCTTCCCTAAACCAGCACAAATACAATAATGTGTACTGCAAGCGAAGTGCTTTGAGCGTTCCATTTCCCTTTTCTCCCCTGGGATCGCACTCAGGACCTCGTGCTTGCCAGGCAGGTGCTGTGCTGCTGAACCTTGGCTGATCATTCCATTTCGAATATATAGTATTTCACTATTAACCGTGGCACAATATATCTACCCAGTGTGCTATTTACTGCTTCTACTTGTACTCTAACATACTCGGTGATCTGCTAAGCATTTACAAACACCAGATGTTTCTACACACAGTAGAGTGGAGTAAAGTACTATTTAACAACACTTGTGTCTAAAAATAGTCTTCTAAGTAGGAGGATTCTGTCCTAGAGTCCTTTATTTCTTTAAATTCCCTCTGTTCTATGTGATACAGGCAGATGTGTCATTTAGAGGTGGTGTTACAATTTCACCTCCAAAAACCCCTTTCAGAAGCAGCCTTCCTATGAATTCCAACGCAAAGTTTGCAAAGCACATCTGTTTACTGACCCATTTTGTCATGCACAGACAGACTCTTTAGCATTTAGAGACTGGATACTATATAATTAAGACTCCTGCGTCCAATACATGCACAATACATACAAAACAGCAATCTTAAAGGACGTGCACGTAAGATAAGATTAACAGATAAGCCAAAATGTCTTAGCACACAGCGACAAGATGCCTTTTGCAATTTCTCCCCTCTCACCTCCCTGAACCCACAGAGCCAATACAGACTGTGTTAATTACTGAAGTACTTTACTGATTCCACTTCCAAACGCGTTTCCCACTCCTAGCACTGAGGAGGCTGAGGCAGGAGGATCACAAAGAGTTCAAAGCCAGTCTGGTACATGGTGAGTTTAAGGCCAGCTTGCACTACAAAGCAAGACTTTGTCTCAAAAAAAAGCTATGTACAAAAAGTGTTTTTCTACCACTTCTACATTTAAATATATCAGACATTTCTGAATGTCTGCATCAGATTTTTCATATAAGAACTTGTCTGCTGTGCTTGCAAAACTGATAAAGTTGCACACACATAGCAGCAGGTGCTGTCTGAGGTGTCTTCTAAGTGACCGTTTTGGCTTTGAGCCATGGCCTCCTTACACCATTTTCCCTGCCCTCACCTCATGGACTAGCACAGACGCACCTAGCGCTCAGAGGCGGTGGGCAAAAGCCGTATCTGAAATTCACTTCCAGAGGAAACGGCTGACCTTAATCCCTCGTCACACTCTGGCGACCTCCTTAACATCTAGGGACTCGAAACTGCAACATTTCAACTTATTTGCAGATTACATGCTCCGTGTACACAGCAAAACAAAGCATTCAGAAAAACGTCCAAGCACGACACACGATCTCATTAACTCTTGCAGTTAGTCCCCGCCATTTCCTCCAAAACACCGAACAATTGTTTACAGAGGTGGTTTAATAATTCCATTCCCAAAAGGCAGTATTTCAGATAAATTTTAGCAAAAGGATATTTACCAAGTAATATTTTACTAACTCTAGATTTAACCTATGGCAGGCATTTCTAAGCATTTAAATAAAGTTAGATGCTTCCAAAGGACTCACTTTGTCTACTACATATACCACAGCCTTGCAAAAAGTGCACACAGGTAGCAATACTTACAATTTGAATTTGTCTTAAAACCATGAGCGTGCTGGCCTGGAACCCTTCTCTTCTCCACCAGCCCAGTCGTCTACAGCGTTCAAATTTTCAGAAGACCTTCCCTAGGATTTTTAACATAAAATATGCAAAGTCGTAATTTTCTGGTTCTACATTTGTCATACACTGGCCTCCGCTTTAATATCCAGGAAGCGCTGACACCGTCCGCGCACACTTAGTTGTCCTTCACATACCCTACACACTGCAGAGTGTAACAGAGGGCACACATGTAAGGGCCGTGCCTACCCTGCCCCACTAGAAGCCCACACTGGCCAGCACTCTGCACATCCTGTCTGTCCTGCAAGACGAGCACAAATCCAGTGCGCACCACTCCAGAGGGGTCTGGCTATCCCCACGTAGAACGGCACTTGTGAATTTTGACAGGAGGAATCTTACAAAAGGTGTTATTGTACCACTTCTGCTTTTTAACATGTATCAGGCCCAGGAGACCATCTAGAAAGAGTAGACACTGCAAAAGAAGAACTCAGCGTTGCCGTTATGCACGGGTGAGGAAAAAGCACATACGAGGGGGAAGGTTACAGTTCGGGAAGCACTTCCCACGCACATGTGACCCGTCTGACGGAGGCCCCCAGTCTTCGCCTTTTCTCCTGCTCCTCTGAAGAGCTGAGGAGTGTGAGGCCTGCTGTCCCTGCCAGAGACAGTCTCACCTCGGGTCCCGAAGATCTTTTTTAACAAGTGAGGATTTGCAAAATATGTGATTTTCTAACTGTAGTAAATGTCCAAAACCTCTTTACACCTAGAATGTCCAGATATAGGTAGAGTTTTTTTTAAAAAAAAGGCTGGGAGGAAAGTAGAAACAGTTTTGTTTTGTTTATTAAAATTAATTTTATTGGTACATTTCAGGTGTGCAGTATAATGGCATTCACTGTTGGAAATTTGCACCTTTATGTAATCCACCTTGGTTCTCTCCCTGCTCTCCCTTCAAGTCCTCCCTCCCTCACTGTCTACAAAGAGTTTATTTCCATTTTTTATTTTCTCATATTAGCTCCATTTCTTTCCTTCCTTTCCCCTACCCCTCCCATTTCACCTTCCCCTGTGCCCCTTTTCTTCCTCTTTCACATTATCTGTCATACCTTTTAGTCCTTATTTACACTTTCAGTTTCTTACACTAGAGAAAATATTCAGTGTTTACACATATCTGTGTCCTATTTATTTCACTTGAGTATATCCTCAATGTGCATCCATATAGCTATACGTGTCTCGAATTTCTCATCTTTTATGGCTGAGTAGTATTCCATTTTATATAAACAAACACATTTTCTTTATCCAGTCTCCAACTGATGGACAATTGGGCTGCTTCCAAGTTTTAGCTATTACAAATTGTGCTGCTATGAACATGGGTGTGCATATATCACTGTGGTATGATGCTTTTAATTCTTTGGGGAAGACACCCAGCAGGGCAATAGCTGGGTCAAATGGGACTTCCAGTCCTAGTTCATTGAACTATCTCCATATTGATTTCCACAGTGGTTGCGCCAGTCAGCACTCCCACCTGCAGTGGAGCAGGGTTCCTCTTTCCCAGCCCAGCCAGCATTTGTTATTGGTTGATTTCATGATAGCAGCCATTCTCCCTGGCGTGAGGGGGAATCTCAGTGTTGTTTTCATTTGCATCTCTCGAATGACCAGTGATGTTGGACATTTTTCATATGTTTATTTACTATTTCTACTTCTTTGTCTGAGAAATGTCTGTTCATTTCAGATGCCCTCTTTTGGATTGGGTCTTTAAATTTGGGAGGTCTAATTTTTTAAAAAGTTTTTTTAATATATTCTAGATAGTAGGCCTTTGAGGAACAGCTAGTGAAATTTTTTTTCCCACATTGTGTGTTGTCTCTTCACACTGTTGGTTATTTCTCTTACTGTGCATAAGCTTTTTAATAAGAAGAGATCCCACTTGTTGATTGTTCTAGTTCACAGGCAACTGAGATTCTGTTCATAAAATCTTTTCCTACACCAATATCTTCAAGAGTTCTACCTAACCTCTCTTTCAGCTGCTTTAGTATTTCAGAAAGAGCATTCAACAAAATCCAGCACATGACAAAAACCTTACAGAAAACTGGAATAGATGGTCTCTACCTTAATCTGATAAAAGCCATCTATGAAAAACCAACAGCCAATATCATACTAAATGGTCAAACACTGAAATCCTTTACACTAAAATCAGGAACAAGACTAGAATATCCACTATCACCCCTCTTGTTCAATATAGTTTTGGAAACATTAGCCATGGCAATTAGGCAACAGAAAGAAATAAAAGGAATAAAGATAGGAAAGGACAAAGTCAAATTATTTGATTTGCAGATGACATGATACTCTATATAGAAGACCCCAAGAACTCCACCAAAAGTCTTCTAGATTTAATAACCAAATTCAGTAAAGTAGCTGGATACAAGGTCAACACACAAAAATCAATAACTTTTCTGTACACAAAGAACATTCTCCCTGAGAGAAAAATGGGGAAAACAATTCCTTTTACAATAACATCCAAAAAATTGAAATACCTAGGAATCCACCTAACAAGAGAAATCAAAGACCTCTACTGTGAAAACTACAGCACAGAGATTGAAGAGGATCTCAGAAAATGGAAAGACACCTCTATTTCCTGGGTAGGAAGAATCAATATAGTAAAAATGGCCATACTTCTAAAACTGCTATATAGATTTAGTGTAATTGTAATTGAAATCCCAGCAGCATACTTCACGGATCTTTAGAAAAGAATCCAAAAATTCATCTGGAACCAGAAGAGACCTAGAATAGCAAAAGCCATTCTAGGCAACAGAGACACTACAGGGGCCATCACAATCCCCAACTTAAAACTATACTACAAAGCTACTGTGGTAAAACCAGCATGATACTGGCAAAGAAACAGACCTGAGGACCAGTGGAACAGATTAGAAGATGCAGAAACAATTGCAGACACACTCAGCCACCTCATTTTTGACAAAGGAGCCAAACACCCTCATTGGAAGAAAGATGGCCTCTTTCATAAATGGTTCTGGAAAAACTGGATTTCAACTTGCCAAAGATTAAAACTAGACCTTTATCTCTCACCATGCACTAAACTACAATCAAAATGGATTGAAGATCTAACTATTAAAAGAGAACAGTTTTTGCACATTATGTATATGGACTGTTTACAGCAGCCAGTAGACCTTCCCAAAGGGCAGTGAGCATTTCTAGCTAGCCTAACTGAAATACTTCTTTGCCGTTCCTCTCTGGTGGGCTGCTAACTTTTCAGCCATGGTCCTTCAGGGCTGCAGTTGCCTCCCAGGACTGGTGTTACCTTTTGTTGGTCCTTGGCCAAAGGAGGGGGATCTCCATTTGGGACCTCAGGAGCCAAATTAGCATAGTTCCATGGCCCAAGTGGATGGGGGGAGGCCTCTACATTGGAGAGGGTCAGGGTCACAGTTGGCAGATGTTTCCAGGCTCTGGCCAGACTATGGGCAGCCAGTGCAAGGGCCCTGGGGTCAGCAGGGCAGAGGCCATAGCCAGTCCCCAAGTCACAGGTGAGACAGCAGTTTTCAGTGCATAGTCTTACACATTTTTTTAGATGTACATTTCAGTATTTTTTATTGTTGAGGACTTATAAATAGTATTATATTTTAAATTTAGTTCATGAGTGTATACTAGCATATTAGAAATCATTTATTCTTTTAAATTTCTTTTTATTTTCTTTTTTTGGTAGTTCTGGGGAGTCAAACATTGGGCCTCATGCATACTGAGCAAGTGTTCCGCCACTGTGCTACATCCACATCTCAAATAAGAAGCAACTTTTGTACATTGTTCTTGTGTCCTGAACTTGCTGAATTCATTGTGTCAGTTTTAGGCATTCTTTTTAAACTCCTTGGAGTTTCCATGAAGGCGATCGTATCTGCAAATAGGGACAGTTCTCCCTCTTCCCTTGCACTCTGTATACCTCTCCTTTCCTTTTTCTGCTTTATCATACTGGTGTAGAGTACTATGCAGACATCCTCGTCTTATTTTTATTCTGAGAGGAAAGTGACTTAGTTCATGTATAATAGACAGAGTTTTCCAGAGGAACAGACCCAGTAGGAGATGCACCCATAGAAAGCGGGGTTTTTTTCCTAGTATTTGTCTTTTTCACAGTTTTCGTTGGAGAAGTCTTTCAGCTCATTTGTTGCTTATGAGTAGTGTTTTTATGAGGCCATCGTGACAGTGGAATTGCTTCCCTGATTTCTTTTGTATTATTTAGAAAAAGCTACTAATTCTTATATGTTGATTTTTGTATCTGCTACTCTGCTGAGTTTATTTGTTTATTAAGGAAATGTTAATTTTCTTGATAGTTGTGGGAATATTCAGTTATCTTTTTTCATATTTAGTGAATTGTGGTAGTTTATACTTTTGGAAAATTGGCCCACTTCAACTTAAGTTGTAAAATTTCTGTGTGTGTGGGCTTTTTATATAATTCTCATATCATCCTTTTGGCATCTAAGAAGTTTAGCCAGGAACCCTGTGTTATGCTTGTTATTAGCAATTCATATCTTCTTTCTTTTTTTCCTTAGTCTTTCTGGATATTGTTTCTTAACTTTATCAGTTTGTAAAATTGTTATTAGTAGAGGTTTGTAGTTGATAGTGTTTAAATTCCCTGTGTGCAGGCAGAGCACATACACAGCACATCTTAATTCCTTTTTCCATTCCTGTCCTCACCCCTCCCTCTATCTCTTGACCCCTTCTCATTTGAGAAAGATCTCTCTCCCCACCTTTTATTTTCCATCCTTTATTTTTCTTTTTATTTATAGTTTGTGTTTATAAGTTTCTGTGAGAAGCCACGTGATATTTAAGCCTTGTGTCTGATTTATTTTGCTTAACATTGTGGTCTGACAGGGAATCTACTTACCTACAAACGACTCAGGTTTATCTTGCTCTTCACAGGTTTTCTGCTTTCAATTTTATTGATTTTTGGTCTTCGTGACTTCTGTCTTCGTGCATGTTTTGGATAAATACGGATTTTTTTTCCTTGTTGTTAGAGGAGGGAGTTTAGATGATTGCTTTAAGACTTTTCTTCTTTTCTTTCTTTTTGCACTGGGGATCGAACTCTGGACTTTGTACTTGCAAGGCAAGAGGCAGAACCACTGAGCTAAATCCCCGGCCCCGTCCTTTCTAATGTAACTGTTTAGGGTTACAAATTGCTGTATAATCCATTTTAGCTAAGCAAAACACATTTCGTTATGTTGGATTCTTGTTTTCAGTAAATCTGATGTGTATTTTCGGCTTACCTTAAGACTCTTTCCTAGACTCATGAATTCTTTAGAAAGTCTTCTTTGTAATCTCTACGTGTTTGGAGATTTTCCTCTTTTCTCTGTGTTACTGATTTCCACTGTGTTGAGAGAATCATACTTTAAGGCCCAGAATACAGTGTGTCTCAGGATATATCCTGTGGAAGCCGGGAGTCCCGCGTGTAAAGCCATCTCATGTCGTATGTACCTACAAAAACAGCTCTGGAAATGGGGCAGCTTCAGTCTTCTCACCCCATTCTCCTGCTCAAAGAGTGTTAGGATACTCGAATTCCTTTTCTTTCCCATGCAATTTTAAAAGAAGCGGTTTGTGCGTATAGACAATTTAGATGTTGTTGAGTTCTGTGTATTTGCTGATTCTCTCTAGTTGTCCTGTGAGTTTTTCTGTGAGAGAGGAGTCCTAAAGTTTCCAACTATAATTGCGAATATATATATATATATATATATTCTCAAAAACTGATAAAACCCAATTTGATATTCTCAAAAATTGATAGAAATATATGTAATGTTTTCTTCCTATTATTTTGCAAGGGCTGTGCTTGATATGTGCACAATTAGCAGTTCTGGTGGATTGACCCTTGTATCATTTAATGCCCCTGTCTGTCACTGATCATTTTGTTTATTCTGAAGTGTGAGTATCCATGGCCACGCCTACTTTTACTAATTAACTTTTATGGTATATCTTTTCCACTCTTTTAGGTTGAGCCTATTTACATTGTTATATTTGGAGTTTCTTCTTCACAGGATACACTGAGGTCATCTATTTTTTAAATCAACTTTGATAAGTTTGAAACTTTAGTATATTTGTAGCATTTATACTTTACTATAATTATTTACATGTTAGAGATTATGTCCGCTTTTTCTAACTTTGAAAGAATTTAATGTATAAACAAATACAAAAGAAAAAGCATTATAGCAACCAGTTTTGTTATACCACCAATAAATTCTTTTCTATATATAGAGAAGCTGTCTCTGCAAAATACTGTTTACCTTCAAGTGGATCTCAGTCTCAGATCTTCAGCCAGAAAAATAAGGTTTATGCTGGTAAATAAAACAACTTGCAGATCCTGTCCTCAAAATTAATATCCTTTAAAATTATAAAAATATCTTCCAAAAGGGGAAAGAATACACCTAGTGGGGCCTCCTAGGGCAGCCCCTTGCCAAGAGGGACTGCCCTGCCCACTGCAGGACCAGCCCAGTGACGGCAAACTGAAATCCAGGAAAAGTGACGGACCTGCAGTGCATCTACCTGAATCAAGGGAGTTGTTGGCAGACTTGTAAGAAAGCAAGAAAACAGTGCAGAGATACGATTCCTATGGACTAAACAGGAGTATTTGGCTGTGATACCAAAGGACTTGAAGAATAAAACAACTAATTATCATTCCCAAATGACAGTCCTGCCATTATTACTGAAAATTTTCTATTCTTGGTAGATTGCAGCTGGAAGACTTTGAATTTAGAATCTTAAAGTCTGTTAAGCTCCTTTAAACAGTAAGTCACATATAAGAATATAGTCTCAAACTAATGAGATGGGCTTCTAACACATCTTGAATTATTTGTGGACATATTGCCATTGAAAGTGATCTTTTTCCTGAGACAGTCGTGTTGCAAAGTCACACAAGAAAACATAAATTTTTTCCAGTTTTCCCTACAAATAACAAAACAGGAGACTCTGATTACAATAATGCATTTTACAAGGAAAACATATTTCTTAAAACTGTGTTTTCAGGTTCACCTATGACTGATTAGAAGGTAAGAACCAAATTTAAGACCTGATCATTTTTAAAAGCAAAGAGAATGTATACATCAGGCAAAACTCTGGTTAGTGTTTAAAAAACTTTTATAGGAAACTCTTTACGAGTGGAAAAACCAATGCACAGAAGCTTAACCCCGTTCAGGTTCAAGGCTGAATTTAATATCCTAGGTGGAAATAGAATTTAGGGCTCAGGTGCTCAGGCAAATGGGTGATATCTTCCCAAAGAGAAAAATATATTTATTTTAGTGTGTGATATTATTAAGTTATTTTTGAAATATACAGTATGAATTTTTGGAAAATCTTTGGCATTTTTACTTCTATGGAGGCTGAGGTCTCTAGATATTTTCTCCCCAAACCTGGGTTCATTCTGCATTATTACGTAACCAGCAGTACGGAGGCCGGCGAGGCACAGCGGAGGCCACTGCCCTCCCTGCAGCTCACCCTTAGCTGCTTCTGTGAAGCTGATACGAGTGGAACCTACCCCACGCTCACATAAAGTACAAAATTCAGCAGGATGTCTCAGTCTAACGTCACAGACTCACCCATTTGAAGGTGTCAGTCAGGCTTAGTACAGTGAGATCACACGCACGGGTACGGTCTGAAGGGGCCCCAAGTCCGAGCATTCTATTCACCCACCATGCAGCCCTCTTCACACTGAGGAGTGAACCGCGAAGTTCCAGCTCACAGGGGCGTCTTTCCCGGGTGTGTGCTTTTAGTCACAAAACTTTCGCCCTCTTAAATTTGCCTTTGTGAGGGCTCGGTGAGTCTCTGCAGCTGTACTGCGGTAATACATGCAGGTAAAAGTAAAAACTAACTTTCAGGTTTGTTTTTAAAGTGCACCACGTGCTGTATTCTCAGCCTTTACGTCGTAGGAAGACACTGTGACTCATAACGGTCTTTAGAAAAGACCAGCAGTTAAAGAAAAACGTTCTTTTCGGTACGGATATATAGACCGAGAGATGCAGAAGCCCTTTAGGCACTTTCAAATCCGACTTTTCCCCAAACCCACCAGCAGACCCAAGCGAGATGGCAGAGGCGTTTCGGAGACCCGGTTACGAGGTAACCGGTGTGTAAGCTCAAAGCAGCTTTGCGTGTTTTGGGAACATAAAGTAGGTGCTGTTCCACCGAGTCCACTTTGTCCGAATGCTCAGCAGGTGAACTGCAAACACGTTTAGAAGGAATTTCACGGCCGGGGTTGCCTCACCCACCGCCCAAGCCGCCCTGCGCAGGCTGAGTCCCTGAGTCCCGAGTCCTGCTCCCCAGCCCTTCCTCGGCTCGTCTTCCTGCCCTGCCTCACCGCCCGGTCGTCAGCACCTTCTTCCCTTTTCTCTCTGCTTCCTTCTTTCTCTTCGTTTTCCTCTTCGGATCCCCCCTCACCTCTCTTTTCCAATTCCTCGGTTTTTTTCAACACGTCCTCAGCATTATTGGGCGAAGAGACTGTGCCTTCGCTCTCTTGGATTTTGGGTCTTTTCTGCGTCTTTCCGCGGTGTCGTCTCTCTTCAACCTGGTGCTCGCTTTAAGTACTGCACTCTGTACGTACAACTTTGCATAATCTACACTATAACAGTTCAAAGGAAATACAGAAGTCCTGACTGACTTTATACACTTTGAATTTCCCCATTGACAATATATATATTTTTTAAAATTTTGTTTTTACCTAAAGAGGGCCATATCGGAAAGTGTTAAAACTTTTGTTGCAAATTTCAAATATGATTTAGAAAACTCAGCTGGGCACATACCTGAAATCCCAGTACTTGAGAGGATGAGGCAGAAATTCACCCAGCTTGAGGACAGCCTGGGGTATATACTGAATTCCAGGCAAGCTTGTGCTGCATAGCAAGACCCTGACTCGACAAAGACAACAACACAATTATAAAACTCAAGAACAAATGCGAAACTGTGGCATCGACCTCTGCCTTCCCTATGCATCCCAAAGTAGACTTCCACAGCTCTAAAATAAAAGATTTTTCTTTTTCTCTATTTTGTTTAAAGAAGTTAATTAAACACTCATTTAGTGTAGGTCAGCTGCTGGCAAGTTGTCTTAGCTTCACTTTATCTGAGACTGTTTGGATTTTCCTTTGTTTCTGAAGAATACATAACATTTCCTTTTTCTCATCGCTTTAAAAATGTTATTCTACTCCCTTTTGACCTCCTTAAATTCTGATGATTAATCTGCCATCTTTCTATTTGTTTTCTCCTAAAGGCAAGTGTCAGGTCTTGCTGCTCTTAAGGATTTTCTGTCTCTAATGTTTAGAAATTTGGCCGTTTTGTGTCCTGATGTGGAATTTTGAATTCAAGTTGGGCTGGGCTCAGGTTCTTAAATCAGCAATTTTGTGTGTGTGTGTGTGTGTGTGTGTGTGTGTGTGTGTGTTTCTGAATGTAGAACGTGGTCAGCCATTACTCCTTTTATTACTTTTATTCAGCCTTAACATTTTTCTCCTCACCTTCTAAGAGTCTAATGATACATATATCAAAAAATTATTTTTATTATTCTATAGGCTTTGTTCACGTAGTTTTTCAATTTATTTTCTTTCTGTCAGCTATTGATTTATTTAGTATGAGTTGGAAATTTCTAACATTCTGTCTTCAGTTTCATTTAGTTTTTCATCTTTCCTCTTTATTTTGCTAATGAATTCACCCACTATTTTAAAAAATTTGGTTATGTTATTTTTCAATTGTATAATTTCCAGTAGATTGTTTTTATTTTCTATATATTTACTGACGCTTTGTATCTTACATTTGTTTCAAGTATGTTTGTAATTGCTGCTAAAACATTTTACCTATAATGGCTGCTTAAAAACCTTGGTCAGATACTTCTGTGATCTTCTGGTTTGTGTCTGTTAGCCTTTTTTTTTCTTTCAAATTAAGATTTTCCTGGTATTTGTATGACAGGTACCTTGTGAATGAAACTTAGATATTTTGGGTATTATATTAACACCTTTGGGTTTTATTTAAAATACCTAGTGTAGCAAACCTCCTTTAAAACTCTTCCAGAGGAAGAACATCTTCTTAATCCTAGCAAGCAGGGCTAGAAATCCAGGTTTCCTCCTGGGCCTCCAGTGGCTCCCACTGTAAAATGCTATCATGATTGCTGGAGTTTCTGCACCAGATCTCTGCTGAAAAAATCATGGCTGGGCAAGTGACAGTGCCTCGTGATTGCTCCCCACAGAGATCGTAATGAGGAGGCCTCACTACTGCTAGATGGAGATTCTGGGCGGTACCCTTCACACCACTGCAACGTAATGGGGAAGAGGCAGCTTATTACTCACACGTGGTCTCCGCTGACATCATGTGGGATGGGGAGATGTGTTAGTGCCTGACAGTGATGGATGTCCAGGCCTTTACCCTCCCTTTCTGACCGCACTCCTGGGGATTAGTGAGCCTCATCGCAGCACGGCTCTCCCACCTTATGAGACACTAGAATGTTGTGGCTATGCTGATGAAGCTTGGCAGTCTAGTGGCAGGTTTGAGTGTCAGCCTCCCCATCTAAAAAGATGTCTTGTTAGTCTCTGTAGGGCTAACAATGGTAAAATTCAGTCATATGAGGCTAGAAGAACTCAGCACAATCCTACCCCAGCAAAGCCAGGACACATCCTCAAGCTGTCAGTGATTTAGCCTCAGCGAAGCCTTCTCAAGCACATAATTGATTTGTTAATCCACATTTATTGAGCACCCACTACATACAGAGCTAGTTATTCAGAAGATATATACATAGCATGAACCTTAAGCCTTCACACTGGAAGAATCATGAAGTACTCATTCTCTCATTCATGCCCACACCCAAGAACTCAACAAGCATTTAATGAGCATCTGCTGATTGCCAGACATTCCACTTAGGCATGGGGTATAGAGATAAGGCACGAGCCACCAGTTTTCCTAAATTTGGACCAAGGTCAGCTCCCTGCTAAAGAAACACATTCGTCTCGGCATCTGTGACTTCTTCCTGGAAATGTGGAACATTTGGTAGAGAAGTCAGCACGGTGAAGAAATAGTAAAGCTGGTGACCAGATAGTGTGAGAGGCAGCCACCCTCGTGCCCAGGGAAAGGTGCCAAGAGGGCACAGTGAGGCAGCACCTTTATGAAGGAGTGATAGTGGCACGGACTCGGTACTTGGGAGAAAAGTGTCTTGGATAAACATACACGTCAGCAAGTCTGGCAAAACTGGTTCAGAAACCTTTTGCGCAAGAGTGGACAGAGGGCGTCTGGTGTCGCCTGTCGTTTGCATTCTGCGGCATGGCCACGTTTCCTCCCCCCTTCATGGACTGTCTACAACTGAATGTGTATGTCTGGGAGTTAATGCGCTATTATGCCACCGGCTTTGTCTGCCGCAGCTAATGGAGTGTAGACACCAGGGTTGTTTGCAACTTCTGTCCTCCCCAGAGGAACTCTGGTCAGTAATTTGTGATAAACAAAGGACAGAGAGAACTGGCACTGGGGTTGGAAATTGCTCACTCCATGCCAGCTGCCAGCCTGCCACGGGTCAGTGACCTGGGGCGTGGACCCTGTGGGGAGGAATGATTCTCACCAGGTCTGCACGTAGATGAGTCTCCTCTCACAGACAAAGGGACCTGAGAGATCCAGTGGTGAGGAGGGAGGAGCAGCGTGGCTGTGGCCAGATCTTCAGGACATTTACCAGGGAGAGAAAGCACCAAATTTTTGCTCCTGTCTTTACCTGGTACGAATTTGTCAGTCTTTTAGGTTGGTCCTCCCCAAAAGAAGGCCTTGAGATAAGACTGGCGTGCAGGTAACTTATTTGTGAAATAATTCTTGGAAGCAGAAACCCAGTTGAGACAATGGTTCATGGAGGGGGAAAAGCTTCCCCGGGAGGGTGTGTTGTGGTGTGGGCTGATGCTGCAGGCAGCTGGGGCGCAGTGTCTGTGAGAGCCTGCAGGAGAGAGGGCCCAGGGAGCGCACCTCCGAACCACCCCATCAGAGACCACATTCTCTGTACCCCCAATGCCTGAGGATGGCCTGGAGGGCATTAATCTCCTCCCCACACTCACTTGGGTTGTACAATCATGTAGACAGCAGACTTCCGTTGTACTGAAAAAAGACTCAGGCACAGGGGGAAATAAAGAGGCAGTGGTTTTGTCAGAGACTCTGTCAGCACTGTTTTCCTAGCAGGCAGTGTGGACTGAGTGAGAGACTGTGAGCTCTGGATCTAGCCTTGGGCTCCAATTCTAATATCTCCATTTATTACAGGAAGAAAATTACATAAATGATGTAGCCTATTTACACAGAATTAAGTGTGCAGCTGATTATGCACATTAGTAATTATATAATGTGTAGTATAACCAAACTATTTTGGGAACTCGGTCTGTTAAAAGTGACTTTATAAGAAAAAACAATTATTCACATTAGCAAATATATTGTATCAGGCTAAGGGCCCATCAACAGAGGCATGGACAAGGAAAACATGATACATATATATATATATATATATGTATTTTTCAGTCATAAAGAACAAAATCTTATAATTTCAGCAAAACAGATGGAACTAGAGGATGTTTTTCTCATATGGAGCTTAAAAAAAAAGCTGCCTGATGTAGAACGGTGATCACTAGAGCTTGGGTATGTGTGATGTATGCGGGGGGATGAACTAAAGGAGGTTGGATTTAATCACTGTATGCAGGTGTGGAAATATCACACCGGACACAATGATATGTACAATTTATACATGTTAACCAAAAATTAAAAGTACAAGAAATAAAGATGTAAACGTGTAAGTACAAAAGCAGTGATGGTTAATGCTCTAGGCCATTACTAAGCTATGTGCAAGTGCGTGGGTCAGCAAGGGAGTAGTGGAGTTGTGTGGATGACCCCGAGCCGGAGCTGCTGCGGATGTCCTGCCCCCTGGGCTCCCTACTGCTGCACAGACTGCAGGATGCATCTGTGGACTGAATGGTGCCTTTCTATACTGCTGTGCAGAGGCATTCAGCAGTTTGGGTACAACACCGGGGCCCAAGGGAAGATTTAGGACAGGTGAAACCTGCCCCGCTGCCCCGGCACAATCTAGCAAGGCCAGAGGAGTGGTTCTGGAGGGTTTTCAGAGGCAGCCTTGTTTCTGTTCAGCTCATGTTTTTCTTCACCTAAGACTCAGGTCCCGCCCCAAACCCCACAAGCGTGTTTTCTACGGTTCCCATGCTGTCTCTCGTATATTCCAATCAAAATATAATGTCACAGTGGCCTCAAGTCTTCTGTGGAATGCCGCCCACCTGAATGGCAAAATAGAAAATGTTTTACTTCATAGGACACAGGAGCCCTGCATGCCGGTGCTGTTACAAACCATGGATGATGAAATTCCCTACAGGTTTATTAACTCTGTCTCTAAGGCAAGGAGTAAGCAGAAAAGGGAATTGCACCTCTCGTACAAAATCACTCTGCTAAGCAGAAATATCGGGCCACTTCATCACTCAGACTTCAGCAACAACAACGAAAAGAAATCAAAATCAAAATCACAGCCCCTACATTCAGAAATGAGCAGACCAGGAACTGCAACCAGTCGTTAGAAAGGGTCAGCCTCAGGCACGTTTTTTGGTTTCCCGGGCATACTGTCTCCAAAGCAAACACCGACTGACCTGCACGTGAAGGTATTTGTCTACCAGGCGCTTCCTCTGAGGAAGTGCTCATTAGTGACTCAGCCTGGTGACTCCTCACGCTGGGACAGCTTTCACTCCCGGAAGTGGTGGTTCTATGACATTGCTTCAGAGAAGGCTTATACAGTATGTAATCATTGTTCCTGGGCCTCAGTACAGGCACGTATGTGGATAAAATAACGCCAGGTATCATCTTCCTTAATCTCAAGCAGACCAACAACCTTTCCGTCAAGATTCCTTTCTTGAGCCCAGAACAGTTTGATGTCTCAGAGAGGACATTAGAAAGAGAGGTTATTTCAGACGCAAAGGAAAGGAAGAGGAGGAAGGGAATTTGTCTTTTCCCTCTCTGTGATTATGGCTGGGACTTCTTGTAGCAGGTGTGGCTGATTGTGTAATGAAGGGCTTATTTCTTCCTCAAGCTTTTCACACGCCATGAGTACGCACGTGTGGATACATGGGCTACAGGAAAAGTCCGGAAAGGGAAGAGTAGAGGATGCACAGAGCTCATGGTAAGGATGTTTGGGTTCAAGTCCATCATGGAATCTACTGACCTGGTGATCAGTAATCTCCTCTGTGTTATTTCACTAATTCCTGAACTGTGGACATTGAAAATCATAACATCCACCATAACATTTAACTCGTAGTTAAAATAAGTACATCAAAGTAGGAAAGTGTGATAAAAATACAATGATGCTTAAATGTAAAGGGCTTTTACAATAAAAGATACCTCACCACCAATGCCTGTGAAAATTTTCCCCTAACATACTTGCCCATTGTTCTTCTAAAACATTCAGGAAGTTCTCTCTCATGAGTGTCTTTAGTTGTGCTGCCCCGGCTGTATGGATGTCCTAAATAGATTAAAAACATGTCACTTTGACTTTGACGAAGAGTCAGAAGCTGCCAGGTACCACATCCAGTGAATAAGTTGGATGAGGACACATTTTAATGTTTTTGTGCGCTGCCCTTTCTCTTGGACGGCAATAGCTAGCAGCGTCCGTTGCGTTTTTGTAACATCTCCTGAAAGTCACCTGCAAAAGAAGACTTCCAGAACTGCTCCTGAAAGTGGAAGGAGGGTGGGACAAGCATGTTCCTGCTGAAGGGGACTATGGGAAATGCGTCTTTTACTCTAACAATGTTTAAAAAATTTAAAACTCACCATATTTTCATTAGACCTTATCGTAGTACTATCAGAAGTTGAAGTAGTGAGGTCAAGGCCTCCTGGGCTTGCTGATCTAAGGCATAGCACAGTTTGATCTTGCCCTAAGAGTTCATTTGAGTTTTGTGATATGACCCTCACCCTATTAGCTGCACAACCCCAGAATGAGGATATTGTCCAACAGGCTTTTCGAAGTGTTGTTGCTAAGATAAAATATGATAGGAGAACAAAAATAATAATGATTTCTGGTTTCCATATACCAGACCGTCATCAGGGTGAAGCAGAGAGTGAGGCAGCAAGAAAGCATGATTTCTGGGAAAGAAGGGGCAGATGATCAGCTGTGTTGGGCCTCAGCTATCCAAAGACAGTCATTTTATGCACTGATTTATTTTGACATTCGTTTGATAGAAAGTATGGGTTAAATACCTAATATGTTTTAAGCCTTGCATACATAACAATGAACAAATTAGGCCTTATCCCTCATGAAAGAGACTGATATATTTAAGATAAAACAAGCTGGAGAAATTGACAGACAGACGGTAAATGTGTGTTCATACTGAATCTCAGCATTCCCTCTGCCTTCTCGAGTCTGTTCAATACATTTATGTCACCAGCACTTCTTTGAAACCATTTAACCCTGGTACACAAGGACCTTGCTGTCAATTCTGGGTCATCTTACCTCACCTCATGGAAGCTCAGGACAAGAGTGCCTGCTCACTCGGTCCTAAGACGCTGTTTGCACGTGACGCCCACATTTCCCCTTCCGGCTCTCCTTCTGCTGCACTGACTGCTCTTCCCCTTCCCTTTTGCTGGGTCCCCTCTTCTCCCCACTCTCACATGTTGGAGATTCCCAAGGCTGGAACTCCTTTCCTTCTAAGTCAGTACTCACATGTAGGGTACTGTCAGCCACGCACTGTCCGACACATTTACGGCTTCTCTCAGCTCCCAATCCACTGAGCCACATGCCCGCAGTAGATGGCATTATCACCATCCTGTTGATGGAAGTAAAAAACAAAGCCTTCAAAATTGTGCTAAATTTCATTCTGTGTTTCCTATACCATACCTGCAAGTGTTACTTAACCCCTAGAAAACATCTGCTGAGCTCTAGGAATAATGGCAAGTGTTCTGCAGAATTCATTTAATATTTACAAATTAGTAGTAAACTATGTTGTGCTTTTTTTAAACCTCCATTTGACAGATAAAGGAATGAAAATACAAAGATTGTCATTCTTCACAATAGGAGGGATTTCAGTTTGAGGAGCTGGGCTCCAAAGGCTACGATCTGTTTTTACTTTTGGGGAAGCTGGTAGGGAGTGGGAAGGGCTGAGTACTGTACTTTGGGCCTTGTGTATGGTAAGCACACGCCCTCCCATGGAGCTCTCCATGCTCTGCAGGGCTCAGAGTTGTAACCACAGGTATGGTGGAATATTATTTACCCACGAAAAGGAGAGAATCTGCCATTGACAGCAACACGAATGAAGCTGGAGGACATTTTGTGCTATGTGAAATGAACCAGACATAGAGGGACAAATGATGTGTGATCCAACAATGTACAGAGAGAATCTTTATTTTGTTACCGGGGATTGAACTTGGGTCCTTGCGCTTGCAAGGCAGGCCACCGAACCACTGAGCTAAATCCCTGGCCCTTAGAACATACACTGGAGGGAAGACAGACTCTTTAATAAATGGTGCTGGGAAATCTGGATTCCACCTGCAGATTCTTTTTTTGGTACCAGGGATCGAACTTGGGTCCTTGTGCTTGCAAAGGAGGAGGTGGAACCACTGAGCTAAATCCCCAGCTCTTGAGAATCTTCAAGTTGGTGTTATAAAAGCAGAAGGTAGAACAACTGTTGCCAGGGTCAGGGTGAGGGAGGAGTGGAGTTACAGGCGGAATGAGAGTCTTGTGTGCAGCAGGGGTGTGATAGACGTGTTAACCAACCTGGGCTGGCCATCATTACAAAGAGCACAAATATCGTAAGATCGCGTTTTACTGCTTGAATGCATTCAGTCTTTGACAGTTAAATACTTGGTTAAAATATCTCCTTACAACATGATCATCCCTTTAGATTAAAAGTCAGCTAGCATCTTCCTTATCCTTTAAAATGCTGTCATAGTGTTCTGTCACTTACGGAAGAAAGCAAGCCGTTAGCATGATTATAAGGTCCCATGATTTAACTCCGTTATTCTTCTAACATTTGCAGCATCTAAGCTAACATTATAAAAGTAAGGCTATGGTATTAAAATTCAGAAGTAAAAATTACTTAGATGAAAGTGCAATTTAATGCTTTCTTTCTTATTAAATAATTTTGTGAAAGTGTGATTATTCAAACTTGCAACACTTGCCACCCATGTCATTGCAAGGGTAAATGACACTGTCGCTCTTCATATACTTTATTTTCAGCAATATATTTACATTCCAGAACGATGGAACCTATTTCCTTAAACACTGTTTCCAGTTTTTACTAATACCATATTCTGTATCTGTGCCCTAGAGCCATAACTGGCACATAAGACAAACAAAAACTTGGAAAATGTAAAAGCCTCTTCCATTCGTGCTGATAGGCAGGGTTTGGCAAGTTAATACATATCTCCTCTCCTATCTAAGCAGTTATTGCCCTCAAAGCCACCCTGTAATTCCAAGCTAGGGCCTTCAGTGATATCCATAGAACCACAGCTCTCAAATCTGTACAAAGTGTGAATAAAACTGCCTTTTCTTTGAAGCGTGTTGGGCCAGAGATGCGCAGCGTGTAGTCCAGATGTAAGTGTCAAGCACCTGCTGTCAGGAGTGCTGAGAAGTACCATTTCAGCACAGAGTGTGACTTGTGGCAGGAGGGGTAAAGTATGGCAGGAAGAACAGCACAGCAATCTTCTTTGCCCCCTCTGAGGACAGTCCAGGCCCCAAGAGTAATTGTCAGATGGCATCTGTTTTCCTTGACTATTGTCCTCAAAAATGTTGCTGGAAAAAGTTGGCTTGGTTACTCTCGATGTCTACTTAAATCTGGAGTCCAGATATCCTGTAGAACTCTTCTAGGAAGTCTTCACCATCAAAGCCCTCGAGTACATTTAAAAAAGATTTCCAAAACATTTTATCCTAAATTTGAAGCTACTTTTATTGGGAACACTGACCTTGTTTCAAATCCAGTTTGAATTCTTTCTATGTTGGGCTCTCATTCCCAAACCTTCAGTCCGTCACCTATTCTGATAAGATATTTACTGCAAATATTACCAAGGACCTTCTTGTTGCCAACCGTTATATGTTGTATTTGACTACACAGTACTGTAATGTTTCTTTTTCACCAAATATTTCTTATCAATATTGGTTGCTAGCTGCTACCCCTTCGCAGAAGCCTGAGCTTCCTCAGAGTTGTGTCCTGGCTTTTCCTCTGTCTCTGAACTCTTCCACATATGTGCTTGTGAATTCCTTTGCCTTTAGGAATTATTTATATGCTAACGAGTACTCAACTATTAGCCTCAAAGTTGACCTCATTCATGGCATTAACAGATTAAGGGAGACAATTCCTATGATGTTTTTCAAGATATTTAGAAAGAAACATTTGATAAAGTCCAGCCTTCATTCATGATACAACTCTCAAACTATAGTCAAAAGAAAACTCATTTTGAGAAAGTCAAACAAAAACCTAAAGCAACATCACGTTAATGAAATAAGAACTTTTCCCTTACAAGTTGAAACAAAAGGTATGTATGCTATCATGACTTTTTGTCAGAATTATGTTGACTGAAAACAAGATAAAGCGTGGAATATAATAAGGGTTACAATGAAAGAAAATAAGGAGCACTTGCTGAGAAGTAGTATGAGTTCATATATAGAATTTCTAAAAATATCAAAGGATAATGGCTGGAATTGATAGGCCATTTTAACAGCAAAATATTAAAATGACATGTATGTGTGGCAACAAGTAAATATTTAGAAATTAGAAGTTATAAAACTTAGAAAATAAATATTTTTGAAAATAAATTTTTATATTTTAAAGTAAATACAAAACAATATAAAGGACCCAAGGAAAAAAATCTTTTAAAAAACTTCTGCTGTGGAGAAATTATGAGGTGCAAATCTTTCTGATAGATATCAAAGAACGTCTGAATAAAAGAAGGAACACATCCCACACGACGGCCGGGAAGACCCAGTGTTACATGAGCCAATGAAATGACTCTTGCAGTCCAGCAACGTGTTATTGTTATTTTCTTTTGGGATAGTCTGAGTTTACTGTTAAAACATAACAAGGAAATGCAATTGTCAGGTAAGGCCAAAATATTCTTAAAGAAGAATATTTTTAGGAGAAAAGGCTGTATTGGATTTCAAGTCCTCTCATAAAACTATAATACTAATAAAACCTGCTTTGTATTCGTGGTAGAACAGTGCAGTGGAACAGAACAGAGAACATGGTTTTGGGCCATGAACAGGTGGCCATTCATTATGTAATAGAATTATAATTATTTTGATATGTGGTTTTAGAAAAATTGGGTTTCCACATGGAAAAGAAATTGGACTCGTATGCTATGCACTAAGCATCAGTTCCAGGTAGGTCAATAGGCTAAATACAAAATGCAAAGTGTAAACATCTTAGTGATATAAAACGGCACATATCTAACACAATAGGAGAATATTAGGAGCCATAGAAACAATAGGAGAATATTATTAAATGAAAATCTAAAAGGAAATGACCCACCAACTGAGCTACTTTGAAGGTAAGTGGTTCCATTAACCAGAAGATGGAACTTAGAGAAAGAAAAAGGAAGCCAGAGAACATAATAAAGTATTTCCAATATATGTAATTAATTGATCAAGAATTACTATGTAAGGGCCAGGGATGTAGCTCAGTGGCACCATGCCTGTCTTGCAAATGCCAAGAGTTCAACCCCTGGTACAGAAGAGAAAAAAAAAAAAGAATTACTATCTAAATTGTATAAGGGCTGGGGATTTAGCTCAGTGGTCCCACTGCTTGCCTCAAGTTCAATCCCCGATACCAAAAAACAAAAAAACAAACAAAAAACTAACCCCAAAACCCACAGAAATTATATAAATGACTTCCACAAAAAGCTATTAGAAAAATGCAGGGTGTGTGTGAAAATGACAAAAGTGTATCATATACATGTGAGAATCTGGCAAAATGAAATTCATGAATCTGCATAAGCATATCCAAATAATGCACTAATAAAAAAGGTGAAATAAACAAAAGAAAATTAATTTTAATAAATCAAGGAACACCAAAATATGCTGTACACAAATGTGTACAACTATAATATAAACTAACTCAGTTAGTTAAAAAATAAAACTAATGATATTCTCTGCATTTTAGCAGGAAAAATGCAGATACTCCAGTTTAAGGTATGATCAAAAGAGTGTGTAAGAACCTCACAAAAATATAAATTAAAATGTCCAACAAACATGTAAAATTACTTCAACCTCATTAATAATCAAGAAAACATTACACATCCTACTATTATGTATCAATGATACTAAATTTTAATATTTTGTTACTTCTAAGGACGTCAGGTATCTATAGCATGGGGCAAGGTAGCATTTGGCGGAAATGTAAATTGGTACTGGAGCAGTTTAGATAAAATTAAAAATTTCAAATATATGCACTTAAGCATGTGCACTCTGAGGAAATGCAGACGTGTCACCCCGGAATAATAATGACAGTCAACTTGGGCACTACATGTCTCGCCCCCAAAAACAAAGTAGAGGTGAGCTAATATTTTGAAGTCCCTAAGGAATATAATGTGGACTTAGACTTCTATGCTGTCTCTTCCAAGAGAAAGAGGAGAACATAAATGCTTTCTTACAAATGTTAACTTTACTGCTTGTAGGTCCTGCCCAAAGACCTATCAAAGGTGTAGCTCATAAAGATGAAAATAAACCTATGAAGGGAGACACTGGAGGCACAGAAGGGTAGTTAGGAAGTGAACAGGAAAAGTACAAAAGAAAATTATTTAAGAATTAATGATTACTAATGGTATTGATCTGATGGGGAAGAATGAAAGAGCACGTAACGCACATACTAGACGATAATACTGTGGACGATGGGGCCATTTTACTTTCCTTATTACTACTGAGAAGAGTCTGTTAACTTAAGTATGCAAGTTAACATCAAATCAAGCAAAATACTTTTATTACAGCAAAGGGAGAGGAGGAGAAAGAAATTCTAATTATTCAATAATAGTGATTAGGAAAAAGAGGGGAAAAGAGAATCAAGCAATACATGAATAATCAAAGACGACAAATAATCCCAGATTTAAGCATGGTCACAGCAAATACATACTAAACTCACCCGCAGAAACGTAAAAGTCCTCAAAGACCAGTATGTAAAAACAGAAACTGAAATTTCTATAAGGTAATGTAGGGGAAACCCTTGGAGGCATAGGCAAAGGACTTTTTGAACAGAATTCTGACAGCACAAGATGTAATATTAAGAATTAACAAACGAGAAGGTGTCAAATGGAAAGGTTCTGTGCAGCGAAGGGAACACCAGCAAAGTGAGGGGACAAGTACAGAATGGGAGAAGATCGCTAGCTACTCCGCAGACAGAGGGCTAATATGTAGACTACACAAATAACTCAAACATTCAGCTGCCCCCAAACCAACAACCTGCCTAAGAAATGGGCAAATGAATTGAGTAGACACCTCTCGAGAGAGGAAAAAACAGCCAGTAAGTACCTGAGAGAGACGTCCATCACCTCTAGCTGCAGGCAAAGAGAGTCTAGGATTCCACCCTACTCTGGCCAAAACGGCTGTTGGAAAAAGTGAAAAGACAACAAATTCTAGAGAGAAGAACCCTTCCACATTGTGTTAGAAGTACAAATGCAATCGCTATGGCAATCAGTGTGGACATTTCTTTAAAAACTAAAGATTGAAATTCTATATAACCCAGTCATATCTCTCCTAGAATACTCCTGAACGAGTTAAAGACATCATACTTTAATGATATATGCACACCTATGTTGTAGCACTGCAATTTACAACTAGCTCTGGAAAAAACCTAGATGGCTCTCAATAGATGAATGGGTAAAGAGAATGTGACATACATACACAATGGAATTTGATTCAGCCCTAAAGAAGATACATTCAAGGGATTTGGAAGAAAATGAATAATTCCCATATATTAATTGAAATGTCAGACACATGGTTTCTGTCCTATGAGGAACAATTATCAACACATTGAAGAGTAAAATAGAGGCAGACTTTTTGGAGTAAGGAGATGATCAAGGGAAGAGTAAAAATGGGATCAAAAGTGATCAAGGTACGATTTTATATATATATATACATATATATATATATGTATATATATAACCTTCACAAATGAATATAAATTTCATGTAATGCAGACACATGCTAATAATTTTGAAAAAAAGATTCTGTAGTTGTATAAATAAAAAGTTAAATTATATGATCACATGTAATGTATAGTTATTGTAGAGGAAGAATAGCACTCTTTTAAAGAAGGAATTAATAGGGCAAAGCTAATCTAATTAATCAGCTTAGGTGGTACAGGAATATTACTGTGATCAAATTCAATTTAAAGGTACAGAGGAATATGAACAATAAAGATAATCAATGGAATAATTTTAAAATTCACCAGGAAAGCAAAGCAACCCTAAGTCCGTCCACCTGTAACAGTATAACTTCAAATGCATAAAACAAGAAAAAAAGATGAAATTATAAAGAAAATTGATAAAGTAAAACTGTACCAAATTTCAGCTTGTCAGAAATAGAAAAGCGAAAAATGGAAAAAGTAAAAATCATCAAGGCACACAGTTATCAAGTTTATTCAGTTCATCATGTCAAACCCTACTCCACGTTTAAGGTGCTCTTGTGTTGGGTCAGATTTCCGTCCCTGTGACAAAACACCGGACCTGAACAGCTCCAGGAAGGAACGGTTTACTTTGGCTCAAAGTCTCAGGAGCTTCAGTGTTTGGTTGTGGCCCCACCACTTTCAGCCCTGTGGCAAAGAAGAACCTCAGGACGGAGGGGTGAGGGCAAGGAGGAGGAAAGCCATTATCTCAGAGAGGCCAGAAGCCTAAAGAGCGAGAGCCAGAAGGGCCTGGGAACCACATCCAGTCTCCACGATCACGCCTGTTGACCTCTGCCCTCCAGCCAGTCTGTTTCCTGCTTCTATCATCTCCCAATTGTGCTATCAAATCTTAATTAATCTACTGGGAAGGGAGTGCACTCCTGATTCAGTTGTCTTGAGAAACACACCCAGAAAACACCCAGAAGTGTGCCTTACTTACTTCCTAGGCTCTCTCAACATGTTAATAACCGTCATTTTTAAAGGCCAGAGAATACTGATAAAAATTAACAATATCTGACATTAAACTGGAATTTGACATGTGACAAACATTAAAAACAGTTACAGGGCCAGGGATTTAGCTCCGTGGTTCTGCCGCCTGCCTCACAAGTTTAAGGTCCCAAGTTTGATCTCCAGTACCACAAAACAAACAAACAAATAAACAAACAAAAAAATGGAATTACAAAACACCCTCCAAAGCACCCAAACACCTTGCATATAATTTTTGAAATTTGTGTATTAAAGTATTTTGTAAGTCAAAGAGGAATCAGAATAAATCTTAGGATACATAGAGAACGGAAATTATTAAAATGTAGAGAGAACTGGAGAACACATTAAACACACATTAATTTCTGTGACCCCAAACTTGACATAAATGGCTTGAAAAAGGAAAAGATTATTTTGGCTCATGTTTTAGAGGTTTCAGTCCATGGTTGGATGGCTCTATGGCTTTTCAGCCAATGGCCTAACTTAGACGCTAAGTTCTGCACACACACTTAGTAAATTTATCAGGATAAATGTGCAGTGTCACACACAGGAACCAGAAAGTAATGGTTACGTCTCGGAGGAAGCAGACGGGGTAGGGAAGGTTTTAAGCTTCCCTGTGCTTCTGTGCTACCTTTGGTTTTTCAAAATGACGTGTAACAAAGAGGAGGGGAACAAAGGCATCTGTTAAATCTGACTGGTGAAAATGTACATATATGCCTCTTTCTTTATATTTAATATTTCCTGAATATTTACATTTTACAAAGGGATGCAGAACATAGATACTTAAAGAATAACCGGGAGACGAAGAAGTGGTGTCATGAGTATGGAGCACTCTGAAAACCGAGTCTATGAGCTTTAATGAGGCTGCAGATAACACTAAATGTTGTGAAAAGACCCAGCACAGCCCATTCTTAGACATTTGCACCAAACTTGGGTTTTTATCTGGGGAATTGATCGCCGTGTACATGGAAGGTCTTCAGTGAACAGTTGTCGATCAGCCAATCATAATCTGGTATTAAACCATAATAAATCAAATTAAGACATAATCATTCTGAAAGTGCCCCACAGGTGTTTGGTATATAATTGATTTCCTGGGTATAACAGAAGAAGGCTGGTGGCCTTGATTTCATTCCTTTCAGTAGTAAAATAGATCAGAAACTTTGTGCAGACTGTGTTTTAGAAAAAATCTTCGTTGGAAAGTCGAGTGTTTGTTTACTGTGTAAACATTTTATTCTGCGCTCACACACTGGGCTAATATCACTTCTCAGCTGGTTTGGCTAACCTTGGGTGCCCTTTCCTCCTGTTTAGAATCCCACAAAGATAAATTTCCACTTTGAGCACAATCCATTGCTTCTGAAATTGTTCCCATAACTTGCAGCAGAGCTCATCCTGATGACTTCTCCATTTGTTGCCCTCGGGGTATCTTACACTTCTGGAAGCCACACTGCACACAACGTGGCCTTTTACTTCTGCAGTCTCTTCTTTTGTTTTTATACCCATTGTTATTTGAAATGGAACTGGGTTGAAACACCGAGTTTTGATGCATCCCAATTTGCCTAGAAACAGGATGTGTAGATAGATATGCCAGGAAATCCAGCCTTTGCTGAAAACTTCATTATTTTTTTGTAAATTGTGTAGAAGGCACCTCTGCCCTAGCTCTTTAAATCCGGTTTACATTGGGACTTTCTTGCACTCTATCATAATTGCTGGCTTAGTCAATATTCTATTTGATCTAGCTCCAGTCATGAAAACATTCCTTAATCATTATTAAGAAAGTATCCAACCCAGTTCTTGTAACATCCTGAAGTACCTTGATTTTATCCAAATAATCTGCTCAAAGCCAGTGTATCATTTCCCTCTGCAAGTCTTGGCACTCACTGTTAATTCTACTCTAACTCACTGCACTGGTGACCTTTTCCATTTCAGTTAGTTCTGAATCTACTTACCACCCACACCAACATTATCCCTTCACAGAGGCAGCCATGAAAGCTGTGATATTTGCAGAGATGCATTTATTTTTAAAACATAAAATAAGAATGCCCAGTTATTTCTGCTCTCATCCACTCCAATTTCCTGTCTTGCTGTTATGTCTGCTATCCCTCAAGTCCTCTTCTATCCTTTTGGAATACAAAGAATAGCTCTCTATCACGTTGAGCATTTAAGGAATGTTACATTGTCATTATTATTATTTATTATTTGTTTTTGTTTTGTTTTGGATTTTTTGGTACCGAAGACAGAACTCCGGACCTTGCACTTGCTGAATCTGGCGGCAGAAGCACTGAGCTAAATCCCTGGCCCCGAATATTACATTTATTTATGTATGTTTGTTTTGAAGTCCTGTCCGTCTCTCTCTGTCTCACTTACACACCTTCCTTTCTCCTTCTGCTTCCCTCCCACACACACTGTGAACTGAGCACTTTTCTTTTCACTCTTTCTTCCCATACCCACCTCTCTTTTCACAAACGCTCAACTTATTTTGCTTCGTCACCATGCTGCACAATGCCCGGCACTCAGTAAGCTAAGTGCTTTACCTTCCATAAGCTCAAGCTCCTTCTAGAAAGAGGTACACAGCAAATCACTGTAACGTATTTAACTGTGTGAATTTTGGGCAAAGTTATTGGGTTATAGTTTTGTGTCCAGGCGCCAGAACAGCCACCCCTGGCCTGCCTTGAGTGACTTTGGATTCAGGTAGGCCCAGGTTTCACTTGTACCCTCAAGTCTACTCCTTGTGCTAATTTAAACTAGTTCATTTTATCTCTGAACTTTATTTTCTTGCTGTCCCATGGTGGACACTTAGATTATAGTAATAAAGTAAGACTAAGTTTGGTTACATGTACATGATCTTCACGCACAAGTCTAAGTCTTTGTCAAAATAATTGTGTGTGCTACATGGAAACAGTTCATACATGTTCATGACATGTTGGCAAGATGTCAGTAACCTGGGCTAGGGATTTTGCTTAGTGGTGCCGCCGGCTGCCTCACAAGTGCAAGGTCCCAAGTTTGATCCCTGATACCAAAAAAAAAAAAAAAGAAGTCAGTAAGTTGAGTGGTAGAGGGACTTAGTACTTGGCAACGAATGAATTAAAATTCCATGGGAAAATAGAAGTGTACCCAGATGAGGTTTCCTTTAACTTGCTGAGAAATTGATCTTTATTCTATTTTAACTAAAGCCAAACATTTTCTTTTAGTGGGCAAGTAGCCCATCCTGCTTTATATGCAAAGGTTTCATGGACAAGGATCACAGTGTGAAGATGAAATACAAAGCCCAATTAGCAGGCAATGGCAGTGGTACAAGCAGAGATAATGAAGCTCCTAAGTCAGTTCCTGGATTTGGAGAACAAGAGTAGGTACGGAATATTTAAATGATGGAATCAACAGATGTCAGACAGAGCGAAATGCTTATGTGCAATATGTGTGTAAGAGAAGGCTTTACCTTATATCTTCCTCTTCTTGGCCATTAAAACATGTTGCATGAGGCCGGGGATTTAGCTCAGTGGTTTGGGGGCCTGACTTGCAAGCTCAAAGACCCAAGTTCAATCCACGGTACCAAAAAAAAACAAAAACCAAACCAAAACAAAACAAAAAAACCCAACAAAACATGCTGCATGTAATAAAAATGATATGTCCTCAGTTCAGATCACTGATATAGATTCATCCACGTATCAATTAGTTCATTTATATTTTTCCATTTAATAATTATGTATTGAAAAACCTTAAGCTAGATGACTTACTTGTGTCTCACAGAAGTTACTGCTCACTGCTGCTGTGAAAAAGAAATATCTATTTTTCTTCATTCTAATTCTGTAAACACCAAGAATTATTAAGTTGGAAAATGTCTGAGAGGTTAATCCTTGTTATTTTGAGAAATGGATCACATCCTGAATTCCCATCTTTCCAATTTAGCAGATAATGAGAAGTCCTCTTTTATATGACCTGAGCTTCCGAGGGGTAAATTAGTTATTTTTTTGGATAAAATTTTTATGAAACAACTTAGACAGAGTCTCATAGATTCTTCCCTGGCCAATTCCCTCACAAATAGAAATTATCTACATTTTCTTCTAATTTGTTTCTAGACATCTCCCCGAACTTTACTTATATAAAAAATGTACCTATACAGGTAATCTTTAATTGCACTTTCAAAAAAGAATATATATATATTGTCACCTGGACAAGTCAAATAGGTTAGGCTGTGCTTCATTAATAACGCCAAAATCTCAGCAATTTCACATATTCTTTCTTCTCTCTGACATGAGCCCAGTGAGGGCCATTTGGATTGTTTCGCCTCATCCCTCATTCAAGAAGGGAAAAGCCGCAATCTGCAGCTGAAACAGTGTTTAGTATCCTCGCACTTTGGCAAAATGCCTAAGACAATCGGCTTCTACCTAAGAAAGGTCTCTTGTGGCTCACAGTTTCGGGAGTTCCAGTCCGTGGTCAGTTGGTTCCAGGGTTTTGCAGCTGTGATAAGGGCAGCACTTCTTGGCACGGATGCACGGCGGAGAAGATGTTCACCTCGTAGGATCCGGTAGGCCAAGAAGAGACGAAGAACAGTGTTCTACTAACTCAGGGCAAAGCCCCCTGATCTAACTTCCTCCGTCTCGGACCAGGCTCTCAAGGCTCCAGTATTTTCCAGTAGCTACGCAAGCTAGAGACCAAGCTTCTAACACACGGGCACTCGGGGGCACAGCAGACAGGGTCACAGCAGAGAGAAAAGGTGTGGAGTTAGAAGTGCACCAGCCTCTCGAGCTCGTGCTGGAGGGAACTCGCCCTACTGCCTCACCTTCTGTTGAGCAACACAGGACACGTGGACAAATGTTTAGTGTGGATGGAGTGGAGAATCCATCCCTCCTGTGGGGCTGGAAGGGGGAAAAAAAACCTGAATGTTTGTGAGTAGCCTTGGTGACCAGTCGCAGCTCTCCCTGCTCCTTTCCATACTGCAGTGCCGCGCTCTTCAGATCAGGGTACCAGCCAACTCCCAATCAGAAAACGAGCCAAACATCCAGTCATAGCACTCAGGTCGGCGTCCAGCATCTTTGGGATGTGCCGAGGAATCGCGCGGGTGTCTCTTCGGGCCCAAGTGAAGAAGGTCCTGCTGGAGACTTGGGAGACCGCAGAAGCCACACTGAGCCAACCCCTCCCGACACATGGACCCCTGGCAGTGCTCGAAGGAGGGTGGGAAATCCCAGGAAGCACTTTTCAGAGAGAAAAATGAAAGACACACAGTCAACAAGGGTTCTCGGAAATTCCCACATTGCACCAGTGAGAGCAAGAGCGCTCTCTAACAGGGAGATACGGGTGTTCCTTGAAGAGGTCCTTACTCTTCCGGAATCATGGGTCTGTCCTTCTCTGTGGCTTACTGGTTCTTTTCCTCCCGGATTGCACCTGAGAAAGGCATTTGGGAACGTGCTCCTCTTGGAGACAGAGAGCATGTTTTTGCCTGACTCCTTGCTCAGGAACGGTTGGGAGGCACAGGGGTTCTTTCCCAACCTGAGCAAACAGTCTCTATTTGTGATGTGAAGCTCAACAGTCAACTTGTTAGAGGATTAGAAGCACACACCTCTGGGTGAGTCTACTTGGCTAATGAAGGTGTGACTGGGGTCTGCCTCTGGTCCCTGTCCTTCCTTTCCAGTGTTGTTGCCCTGCTCTGTTCCCGGCCACCATGAACACAGCAGTGTCGCTCTGCCCTGTCTTTAATTTGGAGCCATGGACCAAGCTGCTGAAACCCCAAGAAAAATTATTTTACAATATTTGATGTTAAACTGTTAAGTGCGTCTGATTTCACCTATGTGGCAAGGTGCACATGGAGGATTGGAATCAGGAGCTAAGGTGCTGATAAGGAAGGTGCAGGTTTTTCCCTTCGAACAGAAGTTCTAACTGTTACTTGTGTCAAATACTGCATTCTTGTGTTCTTCTGAAATCATTCTCTCCCAAGCTCCCCCTTTATTCCCTCAAATTGTGGCTGCGTTGGCTTTGATGAGACTGTAATGCGAGCCTTTCCTATCCAACGGAAACTTAACTCTGATTTACCTGACTTCATTTTGACATCTTAATACTATGCGAGGTTTATTTGAAATTTTCTTTTAATAAATGCTTTTACATTTTAAACAAAGTGGCCACACCTGATCACATTCCCATATTTATCAGTATTTTCTAGCATTAACTTTCTAAATGGATGGTAGTCTGTTAAGTGAAATTTTTACTTTTATTTGCACCTTTCTGGATCACTAGAAAAGCCAAGCATCTTTATTTATTTTTTGTATGTTCCATAGCTACTTATTTGTATTTCTTCAATTGCTTCTTCATGTCCATTGCCATGTGTTTAACATTATTTTTTCATTGGAATGCAAGAAATATTTGTGTTATAGTTATTGCTCCAATCTTTGCTATCATTCATGATTTAAATTCTTGTTTTGTTTTGTCATACAAAATTTGAACTGGTATTGAACTTGGTAACTCCCATCTTTTCCGTCTTGTCAGTTGATTCAGAAAGGCAACCAAAAACAATGCTGCTAAATAAACTACCTCATACCCCTCATGTTTTAGTACTTTTTTACATGTATGTCTCTACCCCATCTACAATTATTCCTGTTATATTGAAAACTGTGGATTAATTTTAACAAATGTATGTTCATTTCTTAATACCGTTTAATGTCAGAATTTCCACTCAACAAAGATGCTTATATATGTTTTCCATGTATATTATATATATTCCTTAATATGGCTGCTTTTAAACTCTCTGTTCTGCTGATTTAGTAGAGTGTATTCTATTTCCACATTGATTTCATATTTAAAAGTCCATAATATGCCTTAATATTTGGTAGGGCAAGAATTCCCCTTTTTTTTACTTTCAAAGTTTTCTTTGTTATTTTTGTACAATTTTCTTTTGCTTGAATTTTAAAAATAGTTTATAAAGTTCCACTGTAAGTTCCCCCACTACTTGTGATAAATCAATATCTCTCTCCCCCTCCCTCTTAACTGCAGTTGCCTGCAATTTATTCGTACTAGTGACCTCAAATTATACAGCTTTCTCTGGGTATAAAAGTCCAAACCAAATTGTTTTTTTCTCCTTCTATAGCTTCATGTCTTAGTTACTTTTCTCTTGTTACTGAGACAAAATATCTGACACCCCAAATTAAAGGGGAAAAGGTTTATTTAGCTTTGTAGAGGTTTCAGTCTATAATCAACTGGCTCCAAGGCAGGGTGGCATGGCAGAGAAAAAAGTTCATGGTGGGCAAAGGAAGCAAGCAAACAGCCAGAAAAGCCTTTTTCTGTCCTTTAATTGTATCGAGGCTGCTGGGATTAGAGCAATGCCAAACCACTCAGTGGACTGATTTAGTGGTCACCCACCCTTAATCCTAGCACCTTTAATCCCAACATTGTACCGTGAATCAACCACATACTCTAGATCCAGCCACCTCTGAAAAAGCTCTGCCTTTGACAGCATGAGGCTTTGGGGGACATCTGGACAAAAGCCATAACACTTCATATTTTCTCAATTCAAATTTAATATTTTATTGAAATATTCTATTAAATCTCATTTTGGATTTTCTTTGTGAGGTAGAACATATTCATGGAAATATTTCTAAATGTGGATGAAATGGGGTCTTTTTAAAAACTTTTTTTGGGCTGGAAATTCTTTAGGCTTTTTTATTTTGAAAGCATAAGTCTTGTGTTGAAATTGAAGGTATATGCAGGTAGAATTTCAAATCAATACACGCAAATCTGTTTATATATGGACTTGTGGAAAAACATTTTTCCTAAGCCTGTCCATTAAGAATTTCCTGAAGCAGTGATACTCTCCAGGGCAGCTGTCACACCTCACCCTACATTTTGAAGTTTAAATGCCATTTTCCAATAAAGGAACTTGGGCCCTTCCTAGAAATCATCAAGTATAAAGCTGGGGCTAAAAATGTACCAGGTAGTCCTAGAGTATATTTTTGTGCTCTAAAATTAAGAAATGCTCAAAGAATGATGGAATATATCAAAGAGTTTAAAGAACAACTCGAATGGGTCCCTGCTGAACACAGTTGAGTACTTTGGACAACAAAAGAAATAACAACTGGTTTTAATTCAAAATAAGAATCTACAGTCTGTATTAAATACAGGCAACACAATATATTCAGAAAATCACCATTCCACAGCCACCATAGCAATAATTGTTTTAGTCAAAAATCAACAATGGATTAAATTGTAACAAGAGACTAAAAAGGTGAACAAAGTTGGCATCACCATTTATGAAACAAAGAGGTGGCATCATGGGGCTCCTGAGAATTATACCCTTGATTCTGGGAGTCTACTGTCAGAAACACATTTTGTGACTCCAAACACACAGAGGCTCAAGATAATTCCAAACTGTATGCTATTCTGCAAGATAAATGGCCACAACTTCTCAAAAGAAATAAGAATCATGAAAGACAAAGTAAGACTGAGGAATAATTTTAATGAATACAGAACAAAGATTAAATGCTGTATGATGATGCCAGATTCAGAAAGTGAAATGTCACATTTTTCATTTAAATGATAGGTTGAAGATATAAATAAATATAATAAAATAAAGGAGCGATTATAGGGAATTGGAAATTAGACTCTTGGAGAAGGGGAAGGGACTCAGGGAAGAAGTCAGGAGGAAGAGGGAAGTAAGGAGCTTGAAAAGGGTCAGGATGTGTTGTTTACACATACAAGACGAATGTTCTTCTATATTGATGATATGCACTTTAAAGGAGAAAGGCAAGGAAGAGGAGATGGGGAAGAAGTGAAGGAAAGGAAGGAGGGACCGGGGTCAGACCAGCGCCCCCCCCCCCGCACAAAAAGAGAATTCTTGGTCAGTTCCAGGACCAAAAAAAGAAAACAAAAATACTTGACTAGTCTGTAGGTGAGAACATAGAATTGTAGGGCTAGGTATGTAGCTCAGGTGTAGAGTGCTTGCATTCTGGTTTGATAAGAAGTCTTTGGTCTTAGGAAATGCAAAGTAATGTTACATTATCTTTTCAACTCATTCTCAAATACTTCAGAAAAAATTTTACACGCCCACAAAGAAAGTGAGAACCTGAAAAAAATGAATGTGACATAAGCTCAAGATTATTTCGAAACAAACAGTTAAGCTAGATTCTTTAAAATATGCATTCCCGGCACAGTATCCTTCATCTGGGCAAAGTAAGCTAAGTATGTAGGCTGTAAAATTCCTGTCCCACGCAGATTAGCAGAGGCATGATTGCACGCTGTCCCCTTCCCTGAGTGTCAGAGGCCTGGCAGCACTGGGCAGCCTTTGGGGTACTATCTCTGCAGTGTTGCAGAACAAGGATATGGTCTGAACAAACGTGCCGTGCTGCCGTTTGTCAGCTGAAGACAGACAAACAAATACTACAAATGGTTATTAATCCTGGCTCAGTTATAACAACAAGGATCTCTACAAGGTCCTAACTCAGGCCAGCCTGCTTGATAAAATCGAACTGGTCCAAATCTAGAGGCATACTGCAGGACAGACCCCCGAATCAGACTTCAGTAATGCTTTCCAAACCAAAACCCTTGGGCATGAGACAAAGTTGAAGGGTCAGACAGTTGCGATTTCTTCCCGTATGGAATTGAGAAACACCATTGTCTCAGTGGTCTTCGGGCAGATACAGTCACGTTAAAGAAGGACAGGCCCGGGGATTTAGCTCAGTGGCTCCGGTTCCTGCCTCGAAAGCAGAAAGACCTGAGTTCAATCCCTGGTACCAAAACAAACAAACAGAAACAAAAACATAATGAAGGACAGATCGTGGCTGACTGGGACTACTTTTGTGGAAAGGCCAACAAGACGGATAATTTTGCTTACATCCAGTGACAAAAAGTTTTACATAAACAGGAAATGGAGTTGTTCAAGGTTGCTAATTGTTGGAAATGTAGACTTGATGGAAAAAAGATGTTCAATGATTATTTTGCCCTCGAGCAGGGAAAGGAAAATTATTTTAGGTTTTATTCCTATGACGTCTTATTGACCATAAGGGGTTATTCACGTGAGCCTCCACACTTATTAAAATATTCATTTTTAAGTCTTACCACACTTCTTTTGCTTTGACTATTTCACTCACTACCCAAAGAAAGCTGAGAGTTTGTGGGAAAGACTGAGAGCTGACACGGTAAAGCCGTTCCAGTTCTTCGTGCTGTTGCTGGGCTGTTCTGTGCCCCTTTCATGTCTATGTGCAGCCGTGACGCCAGAGCACCATTTGCTGGCTTGTTTATTCATTGATCTGTGTGTTCACCGATTGAGTGTTTAGCGAGCACCTGCGTATAGAATCGCTGCCCCTGGAAACACCCGAAAGGAAAAAGGAGGAAGCAGGAGACCTCCCGCGTGCGGGGCCTGCGCATCCGCTCCTGGCGCAGTGCACACAGGGAGTGGTCGCATCCTGTTCATCTGTTGCTTGTTAATTTCTAAACTATGCAAAGGGTCACAGCTGAGTTTCTTTCTAATCTGACTACATTTGTGGAAGACAGAGAGCGGCGGCGTGCATGCGGGAAAAGCACAGAAGAAAGGACACATGGGTGAGGTGGGTGGGGAGAAAGCGGTCCAGGTGCTGCGTGTCCGGGGGCAGCGGCCCCCGGAGGCACCGGTGTCAGAGAGGTGGGGCCGTACCCTGTGATCTGCACATCTGACTCACCCGCCAAGAGTTTAGCTCGGAATGTTTCCTTCTCCTCCTCTCTTCCTCTTTCCTTCTTCCTCCTTCCAGCAAATTGCACAGAATGATATTACACAATAAGATCCAAGATTTTATACTGTTAATCTGAGGGTGGGGGATCATGGCTTGCAGAATTTAGGGGTGAACCAGCATAGTCTACATGCTCTTATCAGTTTCCCATGACTTTACACTTAAGGATCACAGTTTTCTTTTAAAGAGGTTCCTGGAGTCAGAATAGACTGATTTTTACATAAGATAACAAAACAGTCAGTAGATATTAGAAGTTGTTTTATTCAGTAGTTAGAAAAAGCAAAAAAAATTCCTCTCTTGACTTTCTCTCTCTCCTCCCTTAAATAGATAAAAATGTTGAAAGTCAAAAAATTCTGGGACTTTATTCAGGGCATAGAATAAGCCAATGAGGACAGTCAGAAACAGGATCAGGCACATGGCTACTTAAAATTACCAATTAATTTCTTTGGTATTTTAAGTAAAGCCCAGAGCAGCCCTTCTTGGATTCACAGGCCGAGTATGGTATTGTCATAAGAGAAGTAGATCAATCTGCAAAAAGTCATTTTGACAACAGATATATTTCGTTAAAGTTTCATTAGTATATGTTTGCAGTATATACTGAGTGGATTCGTTGCGGGGAATTGGCACGTATACACATCGTAATCTGAGGCACTTTTACTTCCTCTTTCGCCTCCTTTCCCTCCGTCTCTTCCACTGCCATGTCAAGTCCGTCTCCCTGTTTCCTCCCCTCTGCCTTTTTGCTACTCTTTAAATTATTTATGTTTTAGTTTTCTCATATAAGAGAGATTACTCACTATCTCCCCTCTGTGTCTGACTTTCTTTACTTCACACTACATATCCAAGGTGCACCCACTCTCCTGCAGTTGACTCAGATTTGTTCCGCGTTATGACTGAGGTGTACTCCACTGTGACACATAAACCACATTTTCTTTATTCATTCATCTGTTGATGGGCAGATAAACTGCTATTTTTAACGATTTCTCTGGACTGAGTGTGGCTCAGTGCACAGCACACTTGAGGAACTGGTTTCAATCTCCAGCACTAAGAAGACAAAATTCTCTTTGCCTAATTAATAAGGGTTCTCCTAGTTCGCTTTGCTTCAGCCCCCTACCCCCATCCAGGTATCTCTCCCCTCTGGCTCCTGTCCTCACCACGTCCTGTTCTGTGTCCTGCACGGCTTCCCCTTCTGTGCTTTTAGGCTTCACTTTTACCTGCGTGAGTCCTGCCATGGCCCTGCAGTCTGTGTCCACTGCAGCCCCCGACACTATCAGAATGTTTACACCAGGCAGAGTCCCGAACTGTAAGGCACGGCTCCTTCTGTGCCAGCATCTGAAGAAAACTGAACTGTTTTTATGGGGGAAAGAAAACCTGCTTGGAGAAGAAGCAAGTATAAGGGCAGGGCTTCTGGAAGGGTTCTGAGTGATAGAAGAACGTAGACATTTCCACAGTACATAAATACTTTAAATAGTACATTGAATGAGACCGGTGCTCAGGATCCTGTTTTTGAGCCCATTGAACTGGAACCCACGGAAAGCCTCGTACATACTTGCTCACCCATCTTCTACACTATGGATGAAGGCTTTATGCTCCGTGGGGTCAGTTATTGGGTCTGGATTTACTTTCTTCTGTCCTGTGGGATAGAGCTTTGCCTCGGCGAAACAGGTCATTCCCAAAGTCCCTTTGGGAAAGGTTTCATGGAGGTCTTCCCCATCAGTACCGTATGTATTAGGAGTTTATTTTAAATATTACAGGTGAAAAATCTATCCCTGAAAACACATGCATAAGATTGGGGCATGTTGCTCCTCTACAAAGCTCAAGGCAACATTGGAACCTGGTGCCCACAGAGCCCTTACACTGAGTTGTTGGTGAGACTGGGGACGAGGCTGAGTGGGAAAGATGGGGGCGAAGCTGGGCGTGGTTACTCTGCTCTGGGACTGGCCTATCAATGTGACGCTCTTGTTCCCTTGCAATAATTATATCTCCCCTCTGTTTCTGAGAATCCTGAGCCTCAGCCCCCATCACGTCCTATTTCTCTGGAACAGTTTGTTGTTGAGATCTCACGACCTTTTGTAAAGCCTTTGAACAGTCTTACTATAGCATTGTCCTATTCACCACCCAACTCTGCAGGATTTTAATATCATCCTCATAAGCACATGTGTGTATAGGTTCAGGCTATGTTTGTGAAGCCGGCCCATGAGCTGGAAGAGTCCACAGGGCATCTCTGCACACCCCGAAGCTTCTTGCTTGCTTTTTTGACTACAGAGGTACGTGAGGTCATATTTTATGGAAGCTTTAAAAATTTTAGAACATTTACATACTTACAGAATTACTGTAAAGGTAGCACAGAGATTTCCCATATATTTTCCCTCAATTTTCCATTATTATTAACATTTTACTGCTGCCACATTTGCTACAAATAATGAACCAATATTGGTACATTATTCACTCAAAGTTAATATTTAATTCAGACTTCTTCATTCTTTTCCTAATGTTTCTTTAATCGTTCTGGATCTGAAGAAGGATCCCAGGTAGTAACTAGTAGCTTTGTCTCTTTAGGCTCCTCTCCGTTGTGACATTTTCTGTAACTTTCTTGTTCCTATTACCTGGGAGGTTTGGGGCAGTATTGTGGTCAGGTATTTTGTGAAATGTCCCTCAACCAGGATTTGTCTGCTGAGTTCCTCATAGCTTGGCCAAGGTAGTGTGCATTTGTGAGAAAGACAATAGAGTTTAAAAAACAAAACAAAACAAAAACAGAGAGGGCCCTTCTGACCACGTGGTAACACAGGACGCATACCACGTGACTCATGAGTGCTGACCTTGCCTTCGTTACCTCAGCTGAGGCTGCCTCTTTCACTTTTTCCCCTGTAAGATTTGCTACTCTGCCAAAACCCCACCCTTGCTGCCTTGCTGAAAGAAGCTGCAATTTGCACCCAAATGGAAAGCAAAGGAGTCATGGCCCTCGGATTTAGAGCAAAATCTCTGCAAGCTTTATTTGGAGTTCTGCATGGGAAGTGTTAGCTGCCTCCCCATTTAGTTACGACTCAATCATTTATTTATATACGGATGAATTTCTACATAATATTTTTGGCTAGAATTCAGTACTACTTCATTTACTTAGTTTTCTTCAAATTACTATCATGCTGGTCAACGTGGCTTTTGTTTGGCCCCTATCCCTTTGCCAGGCCCCCATCAAGCTGGGCTTTTAATTTTTTGATAACTTCTTTACTTTCGGCACTACAAGGGGATCCAGTCTCATCTTGTGTACTTCATGTCTTTACCCAGTAATCTGCCATTTCTCCAAGGAACCTTGGTTCTTTTTCCTGAGAAATGACGTTAGGAACAGATTTAAGTGGTAAGCATTTCATTTTCAGTTTCTTTGGTGTGCATAGAAACAATGAGAATCAGAGTTTCACCTCGAATTGCTTTGCCAATTTGTTAAAATGCAAATTTGTTGTTAATCGCTCTCCAAAACTCTGCTGTATTCTCTGATTTCAGGCGGTAGGAGCATTTTATGAACATCAATTCCCAGTATTCTTGAAATAGCATGAGAAAAATGTAGTAGAGGCCTGCAGTGGATGGGACAAAAGGGAATTTGAGGTGAGAGAGTACTGGGAAATACAGAAGTTACTGTCAGAATTCAGCAAGCAGACTTTCTTAATTATAAAGTAGAAAAACGCTCTCTTCACTGAAAAGGGAGAGAAACGAGACTGCTTTCTATAGTGAGATTTAAGTTTATAAATGGCTTTTCAATCGCTGATCGTGGGGTCAGTCGGGCGCTACTAGGGAGTGCATGAGATGTACATTTGCTACATTATCACTAACTTCTCTCATAGTCTCTGGAATTTATTCTTTCATTCAATAAATAATGCACTCACCGACCCTTACATGATATCACACTAAGCAGAGAAGGCAAGGCACAGCTGAGCAGATGAATTCAGTGGTCATGGGAAACAGTAGCCAAGACGGTAAAGACAGCTCAGAAGAGTGGAGCAGATTTCTTTTTTGTATAAAGTGGGAGAACCCTAAAGTGAAACTCATACTAAAAGTGAACCCCAAATTAATGCGTGGGGTGGATGAGGAAGGTCAGAAAAGGGCTCAGGACATACCAAATGTCTTCCCGGTCCCCATGAAAGATCCCCAGATGCCTAAACAAATGGGTCTTTCCGGCAGACAAAGAAATGTCAGTCATTTGCTTTTCCTCTCCTCCCCTTCATCACTGGATTTTCCAAGGGTTTTGCATAAAACTAATGTTTATAAAAACTTAAAAGAGCACTATCCAGTTAGATTCATTCTTCTGTCTTGTCTAACTCCTGATCCAGTGCTCACTCTCCCTATCTCTAAAGTGAGAACCTGAGATTTCATGTCTAGAATGCTGTCTACAGATGTACTGTGTGTGTGTGTGTGTGTGTGTGTGAGAGAGAGAGAGAGAGAGAGAGAGAGAGAGAGGGAGTCACAATCCACTTCTAAGGAGAAAAGTTTCATTTTCACTTATGGTGTTGCATCGTCCAGTCCATGGGCCTGTGGTGAGGCAGGAGCGTCCTGGCAGGCAGCATGCGGGGAAGCAAAGCAACACCAGTCAGTTCATGGTCGGGAAGTGAAAGAGCGGACGAGGGGAAGAAGATGGGAAATCGCGACCTCTTTCACGGACACGTACATCACCCCTCTAGGCCTCCTACTTCAGTAGTTCTGCATCTCCCAAGAGCCCCACCCAGGAAATGGACTCAAGGCCCAGCTACAAAGAATATTAAAAGCTCCCCCCTTCCAGAATACCCTTTCTAAACAAGTGAGGTACCAAATCCAGTTAACATAGAAAATTGGGTTTTCTTCAAGCCATTTGGTTTGCTACTGTGACAGACAACGTGAAAGAAACTGTATGTGGTAAACAAGAGAGGATAATCATTGAGCAGTTGGCTTGAGCTGAACCGTGAAAGACGGACATGGAGGAAGATGGGGAGCTCCACGGGGGCGCTGTGCCAGCCAGAGTTCAGATTTCAGAGAAAAGGGTAGTGGAAAAAGACAAAAGAGGAATATTGAGACCATATCATGAAGGGTTTCGAAAAGCAGACAAAGAAGGAACACTCTAAGGTTCGTGCTTCTCAAATAATTCCACAGAATCCCTGAGATGTTGAGATTATTTAAATATGTGCTTTTTATTTGACTACAAAACGGAACATTTTGAAGTTTTTCTTAACAATATAAGGTTACATTAAAATAAAAACTAATGTACATGAATATTGCATTCTATGCCATAATATTTATTTTTATTTGTGCTGTAACAAAGCTTCCAGAAATTCAAGGTTGTAGGAAAACACCTTACCTAAGGTATTTAAGTACTCTCAAATTTTACTTAAAAAAATCCTCAGGTAAAAGTCCTCCAGCTAAAAACACCAGCCTTACGTTATAGAGCCAGCCTTACTTGATGTCTCACATAGTCATCTTTCATGATTTACCAGTCGAGAAACAATCAAAGGTTAGAATATATGTTTCTTCCTATTGCCACATGTTCTCTGTGCTTCCAGTGACCTTGAATGCAGCATACTGATATGAGCTGAAATTCCAGATGTGATTAGCTATATCTAGGTTCCTTTGTGATCCATGATACTTGAGTTAGGAGCCTCTATGTTGACATTAGAAAAAATTATGATTTAAGTAGGGGCTGTGAAGTCTTCCCTGCTACAAAATATTTCCCTCTAGCTATCAAGAATCTGCCAAAATTAATTAAGGTTTGCAAAAGTCCCTTGTTACAGAATGAGGGCCTTTTCCAAGGAACGGACTCAAGAAGATTGTGGTGAAACTAAAGCCCAAGTCAATATTTGCTCCATTTGAAATCACAGAAACTTCCAGAGGAATGATACGGAAGAAAGGGTTAGCTTGTGCAAACTTTCAGCTATGACCAAAATGCCTTGTAGCTTCTGGGAAATGCTTATTCTGAAGTTCAAACATAGAAGCTAAGAACTGACCAGTTAATGAAGCAATGCCTTCCATAATTACACCACAATAATGAAATTTTTCTTAATGGAGACTTTCAACACACCTTTTCATCTACACAACTTATTCAATATAGCTCTGTTGAGCATACTTTTCCTTGGCTGAATCAAAACACATCTCCACGAATTTTCTATCCTTTGATCTCATCTGCTTAGAGCAAACACATAAATGTGGTTTTCTTGAATGCTCTTTGTAAGTTCAACTATCACTCTCAAACCTTCTTATAACCAGCAAGCATCAAGGGGAGCAGAGACGACCTGTGACAAAGCATTCAGGGAAAGCATGAAAAACTATATTGCATAAGGTTGCATCTTGAATTCTGAATTAAAACAAAACAATCCTAGTAACTTAGATGATTACCACTGGGAGAGTAGTTAAGAAAATCACAGCATAAGTTAATCCTCTTGTAAAATGAGAATGTAGTGACACATATTTAACTAAAAAAGTTATTCATGCTATACTGAATGTGAGAAGCTGTTAACAAAAACATGTCTATAGGGTATTTTGAAAAATTTAGGCATACAAATGTATCCATTTTATAAATAGGCATAAAGGGATAATGAATAGCTAATAGAGGACATGATCTGAAATATTTTCTTAAATTTTTTACCTTTATATTTTTCAATGGGTGCCTTTCACAATTTTCCCTAAGTGCAAAATAGTTATTTGTAAAATAAAACAAGAACAAATTGCTGCTTATTTGGTATTCAGTACACATTTGTTGAACTGAAACTTCAAGGTGAAAATAAAACAAGGAGTGGTGGCTCTCTCTGTGTGTGTGTGTGTGTGTGTGTGTGTGTGTGTGTGTGTGTGTGCGTGCGCGCACGTGCACACGTGTGAGCGCCTGCAATGCTGTCACAAAATAATAAAAATGTTCAGGGTGATCCAAAAGGAGCAATGGAAACAAATTAAGAAAAATGTCAGAGCTGAATTTTAAAAACTAAAATTTCCACTGTGAGATGCCCTGGATAGCAGAACTGAGCCACAAGGAAATGGCAGTAATCTGTTGCTTGAGTCATGTTGAAAAAGCAAAATAACCACCACCACAACAGAAAACGCCCACACAGAGCACTTCTTCTGTTTGTCTTTTCCTAGTTTTAAAAGTTGACTTTTCAGGAACCCATCTCCATTTTTTCTTTCACTATGAGGACACTGAAAACGGTCAGAACGATGCACCACATTTTCCTAAGAGGCTCCATCTGTAGCTTCTCTGTGCAGCAGAATGATGACCACCCAGTGACTCTTCTCACAACACAGCTCCGCTCCTCCGGGAACATGTTCTTGGTAAAACTCTAGCCTGGGGCCTCTGGCAGGCTGAGCCCCAGCCCTTACAACCATCATGGAAAATGTTGGACTGCATAGTTGACACACAGGCTGTATTTGAACAGTATGCTATGGCCTGCTGCCTGTGTGTAGGTTTCTAGAAGGTCAGGACACATCTGGTTGTCATCTGTCTTCACAGTTTGAGCAGGAAGAAAGTGGGTTTGAAGATACCTGTTTCTTACTTGGAAGAAGGGGGCTGTGGAACTCTCTTTTACCCTGAAATCGAGTACAAAGGTAGTTCAGAATTTCTTATTTCTCTTCTTTACAAATGTGAGCTGGCCTTTGAAGTTCATCACTCCTAGCCACAAACATAAAATCAAGATTCAGCTTGCAGCACTGAACCACCATGGGGCTCACTGTTGGCTCCTTGTACCATGGCAGTGCTGTATTGAAAATACATGATCTCGGGTTCAAAAATTTTTCCCATGCCTAAGAATCTCAAGTCATCAAAACAAAACAAAACAAACAAACAAGTGAAAAACTCTTATAGTTGACACTGCTGACTGTATAGTTGCAATCCTATTTCACACCCAGCTTGCCCCTACTTGTTTCTCACTGTGATGGACATCTGTCATCTGTATTTAGCTACCTGTCTTTACCTTCAAAGCCAACTGCTGTGTTCTGACTTGCACCCTCACCACTCCATTAATTATACCACTCCATTCAAGAGAGCTTTTTCTCAAATCCCGTGACCTTGACATCAGTAGAAATTGTGAGTCCTGTGTTTTTCCGCTTTCTGACGCTCTTTGCTGTCCCTGCAGCACTGTACCACCCTCTTCCTCCTGCAACATCTCCTGTTCCTTCACTCCATATCCATGGCCTATTTGTTCTTTTACTGGGTATCGTTCTTCTTCTCTCTGCCCTTCTTTCTCATCCTACTTGCTTTTTTTTCATTAAGTTGATTGGTACTTTTTAGGTATACAGTACAGTTACATTCATCATTGGAATCTTGTACCTTTACATGATGGATCTTGGTTCTCATTTTTTCCCCATTCCCCTGCCCTCCCTTCACCCCCTCCACCCTCCCCTTATTTACAAAGACTCTGTTTCCATTTTTTACTTTTCTCATATTTTTTCTTTTCCCTTCTTTCCTTTCCCCTGCCCTTCCCACTTCCCCTTCTCCTTTAGACCTTTGCTTCCTATTTTACATTATCAATTATAGATTTGAACCTTGTTTACACTTTAGGTTCTCACACCAGAGAAACTATTTGGTATTTACACATGTGTCCTGTTTATTTCACTTAAGAGTACGGCCTCAATGTGCATCAATTTAGCTATAAATGTCTCTAGTTTCTCATTCTTTATGGCTGAGTACAACACCATTTTATTTAAAAACCACATCTTCTTTATCCAGTCTCCAGTTGATGGTCAACTGGGCAGTTTCCAAGTTTTAGCTATGAGTAACTTTGCTGCTATTTAGTTTAGTGCATGGTGAAAGATAGGGCTCTAGCTTTAATCTATGGCAGGTTGAAATCCAATCTTTCCAACATCGTTTATTGAAGAGACTCTCTTTCTTCTAGTTAGGATGGTTGGCTCCTTTGTCAAAGATGAGGTAGCTGTGGTTCTGCCCTCTGCTTCTCAAGCACAAGGACCTGAGTTTGATCCCTGGTATAAATAAATAAGTAAGTAAGTAAGTAAGTAAATAAATAATAAGGAGCTGAGTATGTCTGGAGTTGATTCTATATCTTCTAATCTGTTATGCTGATTCTCGGGCCTGTTTCTTTGCCAGTACCATGCTATTTTTTAATCACAATGGCTTTATAGTGTATTTTCAAGTTGGGAATTGTGATACCCCCCTGCCATGTCTTTGTTGCCTAGAATTTCTTTTGCTATTCTACGTCTCTTCTGGTTCCAAATGAATTTTTTTTTCTAGTTCTGCAAAATATACTGTTGACATTTCAATCGGGATTGCATTGAATCTGTATAGCAGTTTTGGAAGTATGGCCATTTTCACTATGTTGGTTCTTCCTATCCAGGATCAAGGGATGCCTTTCCATTTTGTTATATCCTCTTCAGTCTTTTTTTTTTCAGAGTGCTGTAGTTTTCAGAGTAGAGGTCATTTGCTGCTTTTGTTAGATTGATTTCTAGATATTTCATTTTTTTGGATTGTTCCCCTAATTTCTCTCGCAGTATTTGTGTGCAAGAAGGCTATTGATTTTTGAGCGTTGACCTATCTAGCTGCTCTACTGGTCTTTTGACAGAGTTCATGTCATGTCATCGGCAAATAATAACAGTTTACTTCTTCCTTTCCTGTCCTTATTTATTTTGTTTCTTTCTCTTGTCTAATTCCTGTGGCTAATGTTTCCAGAACTATATTGAATAGGAGGGTGACAGTGGACATCCTTGTCTTATTCTTGATTTTAGTCTGAAGATTTTCAGTTTAGTAAGATGTTGGCTGTTGGTTTTTCATAGGTAGACTTTATCAGGTTAAGATATAGACCATCTTTTCCAATTTTCTGCAGGGTTTTGTCATGAATGGGTGTTGAATTTTGCCTAATGCTTTTTCTGCATCTATCAAGATGATCATAGGGTTTTTGTCCTTGACTCTGTTAATATATGTATCACATTTATTGGTTTATGTATGTTGAGCCATCCTTCCTGGGAGATGTCCATCTTGCACAGGGTATATGATCTTCTTGATGACCCTCTGTATTCTGTTTGCCAGTATCTTATTGAGAATTTTTGCATCTATGTTCATTAGCGAGATTGGCCTGTAGTTCTCTTTTTTGGTTGGGTCTTTGTCTGCTTTGGGAATCTAAGTAACACTTGCTTCCAGGAATGAATTTGGAAGTATTGCTTCCCTTTCAATTTCATTGAAACGTTTAAACAGTAGTGGCAATAGTTCTGTAAATGTCTTGCAGTAGTGAAGCCATGGGGACCTGGGCTTTTCTTTGTTGGTAAATTTTTAATTACATTTTCAATTTCACTGATTGTAATGGAGTATTTAGATTTTTTTTATATATTCTTCGTTCAACTTTGATAATTCATATGCATCTAGGAGTCTGTCCTTCCCATTCTATTAGAGTTCAGGTTCTCAAAGTAGGTATTGATGATACTCTGGATTTCTACTGGATCTGTTGTGACTTCAACGTTTTTGTGCCTAATTGCATCTCATCCTACTTGCTTTAAAGAGAATTTGCTACTGTCGCTATTTCTGTGTAATAGCTACCCTCTCTCACACCACCTACCATACACACTTAGTTGGATGTGCCATGTCATCACAAACTCAGCTGATCTTCCTCACTGAATTTGTATGCAAATCATAAAACATCCTCAGTGGTCCTGTCTTAGCCACCTTCTTCTCATTCATGAGGGCTAGAAGCTTTGCAATTTTGTTTTATTTTTCTAGCTACACCTTCTGAAAAATATCATCTTTTTACTGAAGTCCTCCCATTCTTTGAAGTCACCATTCAACCTTATCTCTCAGTCCACTCTTCCTCCCACGTGTCCCAAACAGTTGAGAATTCTTTTCCTCAATTCACGTAGAAGTCACAAACCGACAAAATGCAAGTGGCCCCTGCCAGTCAATGATGGCTTGTGTCAGACATTATGGCTCTGCTCGCAGCTGCTTTCTGTTGCTTATCATCATCTGTTGCTGGTTTTTACAGTTGTTTAGGGCTAAGAGCTGCTAGAATCTAATAGCTTTTTTTCTTTTAAAAGTAATGCTTTGCCCACATCACTCAGGATTCAGATTTACGGGACCCACCCAAGAAGTAAGTAAATTATAATACTCAAGAAATAAGTCATAAGCAGAATTACAATACCTTTGATTGAACAGGAGTAATTCTGCAGCACAGAAAAGTTAATAGACTAGAGGTCAAATCCTATGTAGACCAATTTAAGGAAGGGTGAGAGGAATGCTGCCTACATAGCAGCTGTACGCATGGGAATGGTCCAAATCCAGGCCTGCTGATTGGTCTAAATTCAGCCATACTGATTCGTCCAATCTATACTCAAGCCATCTGATCCCACTGTACTGATTGGCCGAAACTGTAGTCTATCGCTCCGCTCAATTCAAGCAGAGCAGGCATCTCCCTGAGTGGGTTAAAGGCATCAGGGTAGCCACAGCTGTCACAGCGGGGGTTTAGAGGAATTGTGGGAGACTGGAACTGTTTGAGTGACAGCTGCTGTTTCCCCATGAAAAATGGGTGGTGGGGGCACTGGAGGGGCTTTAGAGAGGTTAGCTGTGCTAATCACAATTTACTGGGTGCCTGGACACCTTAATAACGGGCTGGGTCCCTCGCTGATCTCTGCCCAGTTAGAGGTGACTTCCCTGGTGCTTCTCCACGGAGGTGCCAGCCTCTGCAGAGCACAAGGTGGGAAGGGGGCTGTGGCTGACAGCTGGTCCGCACCCGGTGTCAGGAAAGCTGCCCCCGTGTGCCCTCACATTGGGGGGAGCAGAGGGAGCCTGGGGAGAGGCAGGACACTCAGAGAAAGGGAGGTGGCTTTTCGTCACAGGCAGGGATCCTTGTTGAGCAGTCGTGCAGAAGTCTGTCCTCTTTGCACACAGTTCAACTGGTACACCGCTACAGGACTAGTTTTCTTGAAATATTCTGTGTATGGGATTATTCTGCTTCTCCAGAGCGTATTTGGAATGATTTACCGTTGGTACGTGAAGAATGCTTAGTTTTCACGGCCTCCACAACCTAAGCCTGCCTCGTTGGTGCCACTGTGTTTTCAACTCAGTGTCGCACCACAGAAACCCAGCCAGGCCGGGCGCTCCATGCAGCCGGTTCTTGTCCCCTCGGGCAGCTCCTTGTCCTTTGCAGGGCAGCTTCACCGTCAGGACAGGAGAAGCCCACCTATGCACCACGGGCCCGATTTCTTCTTTCATGGCTTTCAGTGACCTCAAACTCGATAAACAGCATGAAGGAATTTTACTTATGAACTGTGGAAAAGAAACGCTTTCATCTTACTTTTTTGCCCAAAGTATTGGCCTATAAATCCCTGGGGAAATTTCACATGAATGAAGCATTTTCTTCCTCACATCTAAAATCATGGTGACTTTAAAATGAAACAAACAGCAATAAATATGAGTTGTTGGAGAAAAAATTCCAATTCAAAGGGAGTTTAATAATAATGTCTTTACTCATTTATATTCTCAGTAGGGAATGCGTATCATAAACACTTTTCTGTTTTTATCCCTGAAACTATTTTCTCTTGTGGGTCAATCTCAAGGGGACTTTATGCCCATATGTACTGAGGAATTTTCTTTTCAGGAACCCGATGATGACTAACATCATTCTGCTTAGGTTTTTATAAGCACACTACACTGCAGTGACAACTACGATTAATTGAAATTTTTCTTTCCTTTTGAAAGCACACTAATAAAAAAATACAGTAAATATTTTAAAGGTAGATATTTTAGGATTATTTCACAAGCTGATAATAGTTTTAATTTTGCATTAATTTAAAATTTTTTAATGGTTAAAGATTCTTTAGAAGATAAGAATTAGTTATTTAAATCTTCTTGGTTCACAAATTGATCTGAGATGGCAGGTAAAAATGTTTTTATGCAAATGAAGTACAGTAATCTGGGCAATTCTTACAAAATGTTTTTCTGATGGACAGTTTCTTAGAATATTGACAGTTCAAATGCCTCACTTTCTCACACTCCTGGGAATGTCGGAAACAAAGATGAATACTTCTACCTCACAATGGTGCCATAAAATTACACAAGGGAAAATAATATGTAAAGCATAGGTCACACAGCAATGACAGAAATGAAGAGTTTCAGTTTTTCTCCCTTCCACTCCTGTTTGTTTAATTATGAAATATACCACCTCGGTCACTTGCCCCATTGCTGAGACAGAACCCAGCACCAATGACTTACAGGAGAGGGTTCTTTCGGCTCACAGTTTCAGAAGTTTCAGTCCTTGCTCAGTAGGCTCAAACAGAAATGGTGTGGTGGAGGGTGAGGTGCACCCTTCCAGGCCACAGCCCCAGTGACCTGTCTCTTCTGCTAGGCCTTCTAACTGCAAATCAGCTACAACCCCCAGGATCCATTCACTTTCCCAAACTCCAAGCTGAGAATGCATGAATTTTAGAGGGAACATTCCAGATCCAAACCATAACATGTGCTACACATACAGAAGAGTGTATACAAATACAGCTACAGTTATAGGAGTGTGTTACTGTTCTCTCATGGCTGAGACAAAATACCCAACACCCAAAGCCAAAGGGGGAAGGTTATTTAGCTCACAGTTTGCAGAGGTTTCAGTCTGCAGTTGGCTGGCTCCAAGGCAGAGTGACATAGGGCAGGGGGGCATCATAGAGGAGAAACAGTTCTTTGCATGCAGAAGACAGGAAAAGCAACAAAAGGACCTTACCAGCATCTTTCTGCCCCTTTTATCTTATCCATACTACCAGGATTAGGGCGGTGCCAGGCCAGTCAGTGTACTGGAGTAATAATCATATGCCCGTAACCCCAGTGTCACACAGTCTACGTGCAGCACCTCTGAAGAGACCACCTATAACCACAAGGGACTTTGGGGGGGCAGTTATCATAACAGAAAGTAAATTATAAAATGAACAGGTGTGAACTGATCGCCAGGTTAAGACCCCGAACACTCCCAGAACCATAGCTGCCCCTTCTGTGCCCTTTCAGTCACTGTCTCTTCACGGGCTGGGGTGGAAGCCAAGGTGCCCCGCTGCATTTGGACACAGCTGCATATCACGACTCTTCCCCATGGCCTGATAGATGTGTTACTGGCATTCCCAGTCAACCTAGATCTCTTTCCTCTTCCTGAGCTGGCCCAGCTTCAAGTCTCACATGAGAGTTGCTCTACATTTTGCATCTAAAAACCCAACCCTACCAGGTTGCACCTGCATCAGTCAGGATCTGAACCTGAAAGAGATCCACAAGCACATTTTCAGGAGAGTTTAATGGATGACTTTTGAAAACAAAGGTGGGAACAGAATATATGGAAAACAACAGAGATTAACGTATTATCTCTGGGTTAGCGGTGGCAAACTCTTACCATACCCTGGTGTGGAGCACTCCGAGGATGCAAGGAGGGCCCAGAAGTAAAGAGCTCAATGTAGCTACAAATAACGGTCTTTAGCCTTTTGCGAGACGTGCAGCCGTCATCGCTGTCTGCTGAGGAGAGACCCGTGGAGTCCACCCTTCAAACTCACCTTCCCTTTCCTGCTCATCCACTGGCATCTACTTCTTATTCCAGAGATGAGCCCATGTGAAAGAGACAGGGCACAGCAAACCCTCCACACAGCCGAGGGTCAGTTCAGGAACGCTAAGCAGGTGCCCCCGCAAGGCTGCCAAGGCCCCGCTCTGAGGAGCTTTGGAAGCCATTTATAATGGTACCTTCAAGTTGGAGGCCAGCCTCCTGATGTTCCTTTCTTTGTTCCTGAGTTGCTTATCTTCGGATGGGATTCCCATCTCCTGTGATCCTCCAATGACCCCTGTGCAACCTGCTGTTCCTAGCACAAAATCTCTAAGATCTTTTATACACACCTGGCAAAATCTACTTCACCTGTCAAAGCTCAAGCGAATACATATTCTTTTCAGGAAAACCATCCTAAGTAGAAATGGCTTCCAGTCTCAACTCTTTTTGAACACATCATTCACAGCCTGGTTCCTAAGCTTCTAGGTAACAGAGCCCTATGAAGAAAAACAAAACAAAACAAAACAAATGAAACTGAGCATACTTCTTAGTCTGTCTTTATTCATTTTTTTACTTATAAAGTTATATGCATGAGCAGTCTTAATCTTTATTTATAAAAAGAACACATAAATAGACATTAAAATATTAAATCCATACAAATAAAAGTTCAAAGATTTTCCTTTTATTCTTCTCATTGGTTTACTCCACCTGGAGACTCTGGATCTTTGGCCCGTATCTCCCGGAATATTTCTGTTCTTTTGTGTCAGATTTGCATTGCTGTGCCTGATGCCTAAGAGGAACACCCTCATGGAGGAAGGGGCTCTTTCGGCTCGCAGTCGGAGAGGGCCCAGTCCATGCTCACTGGACTTCACTGTTTCCAGGTCTGTGGGGAGGCAGGGTAGCAAGGCTGGAGCCCGCAGGAGAGCAAAGCTGCTCACCTCATGCTGGCTGGGAGCAAAGGAGGAGAAGGTGCTGGGTCACCTCCAAGGCACCCCCAGTGATCTCACTCTGTCCACTGGGCTCCATCTAGTGAGCTTTCCAATACCCCCGTACTCCCAAGAGCCAGGGACCAAGCCTTCAACACAGGAGCCTCTGAGGACACTACAGATCCAAAAGGTAACTGATACTTTGAGCTCCCTTCATGATGAACAGTTATAGTGCACAATGCCCCATAACAGCTTTCTTAAAAAAGTAAATACAGTAGTATCATCATCATATGATTGGGCTGGTCAGGTTTTCACGGGTTTGAAACTTGTTTTTGTTTTGGGGTAAGTGTGTGTGTGTGTGTGTGTGTGTGTGTGTGTGTGTGTGTGTGTTTGCATCCATCTGTGTGCAGGACACAGAGGTACACGTATTTGTGTGGGGTACATCTGTGAATGCATTGTGTTTCCTACTTGGTCTTGTAGACTTGGTTTCTATGCAAAACTTACTCATTACTGCAGGCGTTATTTAAAAATCAGAGAAATCCCCCCTTGGGCAGTGTCTGTCAAAACTCTGCAACTGCAGTTTAAAAAGAGCAGCTGAACCCAGTAGAGCCCACCTCCAGGTCAGCATAGAGGGTCCATTCTCCCCTCCAGGAGGAACCCCAGTTTTTCTAAACTGTTGTACTTCGTTTCTCCCTGATTAAGATGCATAGCTCCTCACTTCCTTCTGCTTAGCTCAGAAGCCTGCACTGTGGGACTCCACAATAAACAGATGAGTCCTCGTTTTCCAGTTAGCATGCAGCTACATACTCTTTCTTCTCAAAGTAAAACTCACAAAGTTTGGATGATTAAAGATTTTTGAAGGTCATTCTACTCCATTTCCCCTTTTGGGGGGTAAATAAAATTAATTGTCTCCTTTGACTCCAAAAACAATTCACGTTTTACATAAAAATAAAAAATTAATAAAGAAATAATTTAAAAATCAAGAATATTTCCACACCTAGAGAAACTTTGAGCTTCCATTCACAGAATATTTTTACACATAACATCATTTATAACCAAACGGAATAGTATATTTTCATTTTGATATCTTCTTTTCACATTTAATATATCATGAACATATCCTATCTGCTAATTATACTTTGAGAATATGATGTGAATCATTGTTTAGTGAATATCCTATCCTGTGTCCTACAACTTAGTAAGTTTCCTACAGTTAGAAAACTACATTGTTCCCAAATTCTCATTGCAATAAGCACTCATTTTTCAACAGTATTTCTGTGTCTCTCTAATATAGTAAAATTCTGAAAAGTGTTAATTCCATTTCAAATATATAAAATTTTAAAACATGACTCACTTTGTAATCATATTGCTCTCAATTATTATAAAGTAAGGAAAGGCTGAAAATTCGTCAAGTGGAGAGTATATTATTTTTACACACATGCTAATTAGGTAAATAAAACTTGCTAAATATTTTTCAATCGTATTTCTTTGATTGCCAAGGTGAACACTTTTTCAAAATAATTATTAACTAGCTAGTTTCATTTTTCCTTTCATAGTTGCCTCATTACATATGATTTACCCATTTTTCTGTTAGAGATTATTTTTATTTAAGAGTTCTTCATACTTGAAAAACACTAATCATTTGCCTATATTACATGATCTAAATATAAAATCCTGGACTTCACAAAGACTTGAGTTAAAATAGACTTCATGAAATAATCCATCAGTGTTAGAGTAGATTTCTCTAGAAGCCAGATCTTAGCAAACAACAGGCCCTCTGAGAGACTGTATATTTATAATATAAAGCTAACCAAATAGATTGCTTATAGATGAAATTTACTCTATCTTTTAGTTTATTCTGGTGTGGAAAATGGTCGTGCCATTCTTTTGGTTTATATCTGTCCCTGTCCAACCCCCTTTCCATGTTTTTCTCTCCGAAAACAACAGAAGAAAATGATTTGTCCTGGAGTTGCATAGTAACTAAACAGTGTCCTTTGCTAGTTTATGATTCTATTATGTTATACTAACAAGGAAGTTCCAATAGAGGCTAACACTGAGATAATTATCCCAAGTAAATCATGCTAATCTGACAAAGTGTCTACTCAAATGTGATATAAAATAGGCAACTTGGAATGTTTAAAACATCTCCTAGGAAATAATTTCTTAACATTTTGCTATAGTTTGGGGTTTAAAGCACCCTGAAGGCCAGAGTGTTAAGTCTGGCTCCTCACTCCTGCTCTGAGATGGGGACCTCAAAGAGACAGCAGGATGTCTTCCTGGCATCCACTGGAGTTCCCAGAAGGCCAGCCACAGGCTCTGTCTCCTTCATTCCTGTCCACAAGGCGGTAGTCCTGCCCTCCCATGCCCTGCGATAGGCTCCAGAGCAGCAAGGTCCCCTGCAAGTGTCTCCAAGACTGAGAGCCAAAGTGAACCTTTTTTCTTTATAAATTGATCACATTAGGTACTTCAGTGTGATAATAGAAAGCTGACTAACACAGAGTTTCGTAGCATTCTTATTTACACAAGAGCTTCATTAGATCCTTATTTAAATCATCTTCTTTTGGGCCTCAAATGTCAAATATTAATGAATTGATTGGCTAAAGAAAGGATGCTCCTTCTCAAGTCCAGCTGATTAACCCTTTTCTTCAAATGTTTCTACAGTGAAACAATTCCGGTTTCTTACGATCTTGGCTGACCCAGTATCCAGCAGGGTAAGATCAGTAATCCGCTATAGTAATCTAACTATAGCAGAACACTTCTTAAATATCTTTATTCTTGTTTAATATGATGCAAAGCCATTGTCTAACCCACTATTACAAGGGTTTAAATCCGTTTTTGCCACTGGAAGGAATACAGGATAAATCAAGCCTATGTCGGTGCACAAATTCCCAAGCATTTCACAGAAGTTCCCCTTCCTTGATTGCCACCAGGCAGTGGTAATGGTTGTAAACAGCATATGTTGAAATCTGCTCCCTATATTTTGGAGGGTGCTGCTTTACCTCTGTCTCTATTTATTCCTCCCAAAATGAGAGGATTTCAGTGTTTTTATAGAAGTCACTTTTCACTGTTGTTCTGCCTAATTAGAGCAGAACTCATCTACATTTTCATTTGACTTAATTTAGCAAAATATGCTGGGATTAGCCCTTTTATTCTTTTGCTTACAAATCTGAAAATTGAAATTGTGTGAAGTGTCTGATGACATTCTTTTTTTTTACTTACTTAAAGCATTTAATTTCTCAGAGTGTGAGATGTTTTGTTTTCAAAAAAGCATAACCCAAACCAACACACCTTTCTCCTTTTTAGAAAACAATGTGAAAACTTCTGCAGAAAACTCTCTACCTCGCAATGTTATTATGATACATAACAATAACATTAATAAAAGTAGCTAACATTATTGAACCCAGTTTCTAGTACATAATTGACTGGCTTTTGTTCTTGGTTCCTGAAAAAGAGACTCTGAATCTTTAGAATATTCCAAGTGAAAAGAGTTTCTTTGTTGTCCATGAAAAATCTCTGGAACCACAATGTGAGTTCAGCCAAACCACTCTCCCAGTTCCCTGGGAGGAAAGAAGTCTGGATACCAAGCTGAATTATGTGGCTGGTGATTGCATCAGCTGTGGCCACATGAACCCCAGAAAACCCCTGAACCCTGAAGTCTGACGGGACTTCCCAGCGGTGCACACATCGGAGTTCATGGTGGTGTTCAACAGAGATGTTAGCTCTCCAGTTCAGGGGAATATAAAGGCATGTTAAAAACTCTGAAATGGGAGGGGTTGCATTTTTCTCAACAATAAAGAGGCAATCCTTGCCTGTGTTTCTTTCTCTAGTCCCTTTCCCCAAACTGAGACTTCTGTTTTAGCATTGCCAATTCAAATCACAACTGTGAGAGAGAAACACTTAATGATGATGAAACCTTTCATCTTAAAATTTGCTTTGATGTGAGAGCAAGGCTCCCCATTATACAAATTATATGCAAACAATGAGGGGAAAGTGGAAATTGAAAATTCAGAAATTGAAAGGTGGTAGAAGCATTCTCTAAATTACAAATGAAGTAACTCCTTGTTTCCCACATTGAGAGACAGCATGTCTGGAGATTTGACCTGGTTATTGCTCAAATGACTATGTTTTGCTGTTAAAGTCCTGGAATAGCAATATTTCATATAGCAGTACAATGAAAAGCATTTTGATTGAACCTAGTGGCCATGACTTTGAACACCCAAATTCTGACAGGCAACACCCTGAGTAACATCCAAAAGGCTCAACAGGTGGATATCAAACAAATCTTCAATATTAGATTTCTTTCAAAATGACAGGGGAAAGTCAGATTTCAGCCAAGAGAAACACCATAGAAAGTAATCAATATGTCAAATACAAATCCATCAAATTTTATAAAAATTTAGATAATAATTTATTGAGCATAAAAATAGTCAATATTAATGCTAAGGAAGATTAAGGTGCACAGCAAAGGTAACCGGAGAGTAAAAGGAATAAAATTCAGCACATCAGCTGAATCTCAGGTTATCAAGTAACTTTGAACAAATATAATCACCAAGTAAAAACTGTTCAGAGCAACTGAATTGGAAAATAAATTCTACACAAGGGACACAAGCAACAAGTTCAGTAGATTACAGCAGTCTTTTTAATGACCTCCCTATATACAGTTTTGCCAACAAACCAGAACCTGGAACATAAAAACCAGTTTACTTATCGTTACTGAAAAACCTCACTAACTCAGGCTGTCTATGCAGTGTTCTAAAATATTTTGTTCCCTCTTTCTAACCCGATATTATAAATTACTAATGACTTACAGAGTATCTTCTTAATACAGTGAAATAAGGAATTGTCTCTTACACAGTTTGTGTAACGTGATGCCAACCCCGAGGTGGATGTCTCTTGAGAGTAACATGTGAAGGGTGGAGGGCGGCTCAGTGGCAGAGTGCTTGCCAAGCATGTGCAAAGCCCTGGATTCAATCCCCAGCACGAAATCACAACAACTAAACAAATCGAGGAGGATCACAAGAAAGCAGCAGGTGAGCAGGGGAGGGTTTCCTGTGAATGCCTGTCCACATTGCTATAGGTTAGTGCGAGGCACACACACACACAATGCACCCAGTCTCAGACAACAGGAGAAAACATGGTGCCCTACATCTCCAATGACATAATTGGCTGAGGCCACCTGGACCTTGGCTCACATATGTCTGGCATAGTAGCTCCAAGGCTGCAGCAGAACAATGCCATTCCTGCCTCTCTTAAGCAAGATGAAACCAAAACCCCCTGAAAGGGAAATACAGGATTTCCCTAACCGTCAGCACAGTGAGTCAGCATCACTACCCTGAACAATGACGGATTCACAGCCGGGCCGAGGCCTTGCATCCTTCTCCTTTTTTGGCCCGACCTATGCAGCATTTCCTTGGTAGGATTGCTGATGTCTCCTTCTGCCTCTCTTCATGATTGTTTGTCAGACAGTTTTTCCAGCAAGTGCAAGGAGTCTGCTGTCAACCAAAATAAACGCAAAAGTGTCAACAAGGGCCATTCTCTCAGAAGCTGTGTGGAACTAAGAGCGATGTGTGAGGGGGGTGTGGGTGAGCTGGTGAACAGCTCCAGAGACAGGCACACTTCATGAATCGAAGGGATGTGAACTTTATCGGATCGTGCCTGGATGGCTCGAACACCTATTCACAAAGGCCATTTCTGACAGTGTTACCGGATAACATTATGCGACTCCGAAACTGGGAAACTCACCTGTCTAAAAGAAATGCATGTGCCATACATAATTCGCAGTGTGACTTATCCTATTGCAATCTCCTCTTTGAAAATAAGAGAAAGCTGCATTTTAACATTCGTACTTCTACTGACCCAGTGTCACTGTCCATTACTACCCCAAAATGATCGCATACACCCAAAAAAAATCCAAAGGAAGCCCCACCTCCCACATTATAATCTGTCGTTTTATATCCCAGAAAAAGTCAGAAACCCCTGGTACAATCCATCCATGACCTTCTCATCACTCCTGAGCTCCTTTCAGGCAGATTGTCCTTGATCTGCTGGTTTGGGATTGTGTTTGGCTTCTAGGGACACAAATCCCAAGTCCGATGTTCTAACACAGCAGGGTTTATTTTTCTCACTGAGGTAGGTCATTCAGATTTGGTGTGGGAGCTTTGAAACCGTGCAGGGAGTCAGTCTTCCATAGCCTTGTGCTCCTCCATCCGTGGTGTGGCCCTCACCCTCACTCTGTCAGACTGAGTGATAGCTACTGCTGGAGGGAGATGAAAAAAACAGTGTGCCGACCATTTTTCCAGTCACAAGACATTTTCTAACGTCATACTCTGTGGCTTCTACCTACAGATCACCCAAGAATCTGTCATATGGCCACATTTTACCATAGGTGAGGCTTACAGAGTATGGTATCAGTCAGGCCTTACCTTTTTAGGAAAGGGAGAGGAGAGATAACTTGCAGGCCTCTACTTTAAGGGAGATGGTTATCCTGACGCCTATCCTCAGTCAGAGCCTGTCCACACACAGCGGTCTCAAAGGCCCTCTGTCTCTCCAGGAGCTAGGGTTTAGTTATTAGCGGGGAACACATTGATGAGAGCTGTCATGTGTTGGACCTCATGTGCTACTTACACATCCCATTTTTAATTTTTGTAATGATTCTTTATTTACAGGGCATTGCTAATAAACCTTAAAACAGCACAAATCCTTTGAGTGATATAACATATCTATACTACAGAGTATTTCTATGATGCTGCATGTTCAATTTCTATAGCTCTCTATGGGGTCTTGGGTGGTGTTTACTTACAAACTGTTGGCCTTGCTCTACATTTCCGCAATGAATCTTACAAGAATTTTTAACATGTCCACATATAGGCAGCTCCATGTCTTTGGATATTTTGGTTGCATCCTAAAGATAAACCCAGGTTCTCTGTAGTTTTGCCCAATTTGATGTTAATTCTCTCTTTCAGGAATGGTCACACCAGCCCAGGGACACTTCAGATATCAATAAAATAGCACTGGGCACGCATCTTCCATGGGACTTCATTTCTGTTCTCATCGGTCAGTCCCTGTCTTACCTTCTTCTGCTTTGCCCTTCAGTCTTCAGCAGTTTGGGGATGTTATTTAGGGTTCCCAGGAGGGTGCCATGGTTATGCTTTGTGACCATCACACGTTAAATGGGAAAACAAACGAGCTAGAAAGTGTCTTGGAAACCACGCTTCTCCTTCCACTGGCCTCACACTGATGATTAGTATGTGTGGTGACCCAAGCCGTGAGGCCAGCTGGGTGACATTCTAAGAGACTCAGCTTGCCTACTAATGCGTAGGGAGCTCATCCTTATTATTCTCATCTTCCATTTGCAAATTTGTCTACTAGGTAACATGAGCTTGGGATCCCACACCCAGCACCTATAGCACTTTGAGTAATTTGTACCCCCTGATATGTGGGTTCCCTATTGAGGCCTGAGAAAATGGAATTCGGCTTTGTGTATCATTATAATCAATTGTCCTTTGGCAAATGCGTTTTATGCCACATTTTTCACAATTCTTGATGATGATTTTTCTATTTTAAATGGCCCTTAATTTCAGGAGATGGAGTTAAGTGGCCTATCATTCATGAGGCTCTGGCTTCCATCCCCAGAAACACCAAAAAAAAAAAAAAAAAAGGCCCAAATACCAGTGGTACACGCTGTCTACTGCCCCAAAGTGCAATAAGGCTGTGATCTCCTGTGTGGAGAAAATGTTCTGCTAGATAACCTTTGCTCAGGCATGAACTACAGAGTGCTGTTGGCTCTGAAACACACATGAGGTACACGCGGACTGATTGTTGAAAATGCTGTGACCTGAGGTTCCTGAGACCCTAACCTACAGCTCCCACAACAACAACGGTTCCACGTTCTCTGAGTCAGTGTCACCAGTGACTGATGAACTGAGTCCCACATAATGAGAGTCAGCTGTGCCCTCTTCCAGCTCACACCTCAGTGGCCCTGTCTCTTCTGAGTCCGGTCCAAGTACACAGAGCTCTGATTCTTGTTTCAGAGCTCGGTCTCTCATGTGGCTCAGTTCAAGACCTCACTGTTCTCCACTGTGGAAAGAGAGCCAAGGAAGAGGGAGAGACATTCTGACAACCCACTTTTGAATTCTAATGAGAGAAATTAAGAATGTGTACTCTGGTGTTCTTTCGGTGGGTCTTGGACTCTGCAGTTTTTCCATCACTTTAATTTTCCAATCATTAGCTACATGGAACTACTCTTCAGAGAAAAACTGTTACTTTCTAACAGAAGCATAGTTTCACTTTGGTGGCCCAGGACGCTTCATTGTTCTAGCTGTCATTTGAAGCTGACGACAGTACTAAAATCCCCCTTTTTCTCTCTTTCTCCCTCTCTCCCCTTCTCTCTCTCTCTCTCTCTCTCTCTCTCTCTCTCTCTCTGATTACACAAAAGGAGAGGCTCACACAAGGTTCTGCTCATTTAATGCCTTTAAACACCATTATTTATATAATGAACATTTACCTAGTACCGATTCTGAACTAAATAAATCATTGCGGGAGACACAATTTGTTGGCAATTTGTTGGGAATGCTGGGTCTGATGGAGGGAGGGAGGCATGAAGGAAGACAGTGGTGTGCATGTTCCTGACCCTATTTATTTTTGCTTCTCCATCCTAGATAAAGCTAAATACGTATAAGCAGAACTCTTTGCAAAATCACAAGGTGAGGACTGCATATTTGTGTGTGTGTGTGTGTGTGTGTGTGTGTGCATGCACACATGTTTCTCCAGCCTTCAGTGTCTGTGCCCTGTACAAAAACATTCCAGGAGAGGAGCAAATGTTCTAGGCAAGGTTTTGTGGATGTGTCGACAGTTGCAGTTTTCTTCAGCTTTAATTGGGAGTTGTTTTGTGTTGCTTTGTGAACACTTTGAAAGTGTCACAAGTTTATTTTTTTGGTAAGATTTGTAAAACTGTAATTTACTAAAATCACTAGTAATTTATCTTGTCTTTACTGCACTATGGCACTGAATTTATGGGACACATCAGACTGTTAATTTTCAATGATAATCCAAAATTCATCATATCATTTTCTTCCTGGTTTTGCATAATGTGATTAATTTATGCTTGTGTAGGATAAGGAAAAGCTAAACACTGGTTAGCAAAGCGGGAAACTCCGGTCTATAGTGTTTTCTGGAGGAGCCAGGCTTCCAGGGGATTTCTGTCTTCCTTGTTGAATGTAAAGCTCTATTGATAGAAAATTGTTAGACTTTGTTACTTTGAAAAGTCATATAATAAAATCTGTATTTAATCTAACCTTTATTCATCAGTACTACGAACTCAATTGTAAACATGAGATAGAAGACTAAAACTAAAACAAAACAAACAAAAACATAAACCTGCAAAAAGAGAGCCAAAGGGAAACAAAAAGTATCTACTAGACATGGAGAGATGGAAGGAGGAAGAGAGAGAGGGCACTCATTAGCCTTGGCAGCAGCTGTGCGATTGCCATAACCACACATTTACAATTGGCTCCCTTTGAGAAACAGAGAGGGCCTACAGAATTAAATATGAAATAATTGAAGAGCAATAATGAAAGGGAAGCAGCTACCAAGCCAGGAAACACTGGCCAGATATTTACAAAAGTTGAATGTGACAATTTAATTATCAGCTCCCTGCTGCAGAAGCAAGAGTTGAGAATTCATAAACTACAAATCCCGTGTTGCCCTCTTAACAGAGAGATAACTGTCGGTGGAGAGATGTGCTGTGGGCGAGGGTGGGTGTGCTGGTCCTGACGATGCCGATGCAAAAACTCCCCTGACCCGTGGAGCATTTGCTCTCATGGGTTCCTTTTTGGAATCCGGTTCTTGGGGTATAAAAGCTCGTGGAATGGCTGCTCGAGAGCCCAAGCTACACTTCCAGCCCGGGACGAGGTCTTCCAGCATGTGAGCGGGCTGTAGCTAATGTGCACCTTCCTTGAGATTTAGTGTGTGTAGTTCTAACACCACCTGTTTGCAGTTATGTGGGGAGCTACAAGCTACAGGAGAAAAGCGCTCCCTGAGCCAAGCCCCTCTCAGAACCATGGCGTTGAGTAACATTTCTGATGTCTTACCATTCAAGGTCTTATGACTGCGTGCATCTGTGCGCCAGGGCAAGCGTGCGCGAATGTGTGTATGTGTGTTGGTAAGAGAGATCCGAAGAAGGGTTTTAAGAATCATCTGAAAGAAGATTGAAAAGTATTGACAAAAATACTGAAAATAAATAAAGATAAAGACACTGTAATCGACATACTTAAAAGGTACAATGATTAAAATACTATTATTGACATAAGAAAAAAAATAGGCAGGAAAAGAAAGAGATGGATAAAGGCAATCTGTATTAGTATTTACCAGAGAAACAGCTACAAGACAAGCTCTACAAATATACATGAATTTACAAGATTATCTTACAATGGCCTCCGAGAGGCAGATGAGGATCTATGTTCACACTGGAGACCGAAGGATCCAGTTAAAAGTCTGGAGCTCACGGCAGAGTCCTGTGTGAGTCCATATCAGGAGGCCCAGGGGTCTGTGACGGAGGGCTGAGGAGTTTGTGCCAGAGGCTGACGGATCTGCACCAGAAGCCGAACAGCCTGCGCTGGAAGCCAGATGACATCCCAGGCGCAGGAGAAGACGAGCTCCTCTGAAGAAATGGAAGTCTATCAGTTCTTCCTCATCTCCTCTTTATGTAATCCAGGCAATAAGCTGCCCTAGGGCTGGTCTTCCACACTCCATTTAGTTAAACTTCTCTTAACCAAACTTCTCAAGGTGACGCAATCAATGAACCATACACAACCATAATCGTCTATTTTCCGGTAACTACAGATTTCACTGTAATAAACCAAATGATAGTATAATGCCAGCGGCTACAAGCTTGGATAAATATCCCGCATTCTCTCACCTCGGTGCCCTTGCCTTCTGTCAGAAACACCTCCAGACCCATCCTCTAAATAGGCAGAGTGAACGTATCGCTGTCACACTGGGAGGCTTCTGCGTGTTTCCCAGCTTGAAGACCAAACTGCTCACTTTGCTCTCCACAGGTCCCTGGGAGCTGACCTTGTCTCCGTGACACGACCGCTGCATTGTGCCAGGGTGGGATCGGCCTTCCTTCGCCATGGGGTGGGGTGCACCATGCTGGCTCTCTTTTCAAAGCCTTTGAACCTGCTGCTGTTCTCTCTCCGGCAGGTAGGGACGGCCTGTGGCCGTTTGGAATCATTTCCAATATCCCTTTCTCCGGTGTCCCTTTCACACCAAATGCTCACACGTAACCCCCTTCGTGTACGAGCCCTGGGCCTTCAAATGTCCTGCTTTATCTTATTCATAATCACAATCTGAAACTATTTATTTATTACCCTGCTTGGCTGACCATTCAGGATGATTATTGTGAGTTATTGTCAATCCTTGTACACTTGTCAAGGGCAGGAGTTTCGCTCCTGTCATTTTTATAACCCCGGCACCTAGACCGGGGCCTGGCCTGTGGTAAGACTTCAATAGAAAATGTTTGAGCTCATGGTGGAAGTATTCTTTCCAACACCCAAACTGGACAAAATGTAATTAATATAATTGACCAATTTGTCTTCAGACCTTGAAAGCAATCTACATAAGAACCATTGAGAGCAAAAAATATAAGGGAAACAAAATGCGCAAAATATTTGCACAATGTCAAAATGTGTATTAAATATATTATGCATCACTAAGACAAAAATTAAAGCCCCCCAAAGAACTCAAATATGTGATAAATAAAGGAATAGAAAGAATATGGAAAGATAATGAGCATTTGACCTTATTACTATAAAGTTTGTTCAATGTGTCTTTTATTGTTATAAATGTTTTTAATTTAAGTATTCACAGTATCTGTTGACCACATCTCATTGATGAACTGTTGATGGGCATTTTTTCCTCCAAATAAAACATTACACTTTGTCCTTATCTGTCTTAGTCACGGGATCTGGTACTGTCTGACTTCTAGCATGTCCCCTGAGTAAAAAATGACCATGAAATGTAACCGTTTCCAATCAGTTCAGGACATCAAGGCAACCACAACAGTGTAACTAAAGACACTCAGGAAAGAGGACCCCAGAATTGCTTCAGAAAGTGGCAAGAATGACAGAGTAATTGTGTCTACTGTGAGGAGGAGGAGGAGGAGCATCATCAGGGGAATTATTGGCAATGTGTCTCTTTTTAATTAATTAAGTTTATTGGTACATGTTACGTGTACAGTCATCATGGGGAATTTACACCTGAACATGATATGTCTTGATTTTCATTTTTCCCACCCCTACCCTTTCTCAACCTCTCTTCTCTTCCTTATTTACAAAAGCTGTTTCCATTTTTTCCTTCTTTCCTCATTTTGTTCATTTCCCTTTCTTCCTTAACCCTCCGGAGCGCAATATCTTACTGCAATAATTGTTAAACTTTAAACATACACCGAGGTTTCTGATCACTCTGTGAATGTAATGTGCTTTTGTAGATCAAATACATATTGAATGCAGGTATGGGAGGAAAAGAGAGGGAGGCAGATGTCTGGCCGTGGTAACAGCTGGTAGATGCAATAGTAGTTTGGGATTTGGATGAACCCAAACAAAAACACGACTCTGACTGGTAGTTCAGCAGTGGGGTATTTAATCCTTTGCTTTTGTGAAGCCCTGGATTCCAGCACTGAAGGAAAAAAAAAAAAAAGAAGTATGCACTCACTTATGATCCGAAGTTTCGCTTCCACAAATACCTGCCTATCTTATGGGACTCTGCTATGATTTCTAAAATTTATGAGAGGTGCCTCCAAGAGGGGAAGTAGCATTTGCTTTTTCCTCTACAATCATATAGAGAAATGTTGATTCCAATGCTATTTACTTATGATCATCGTTTATCTAGTACTCAGTTCTCCAGAGTAAAATATTTTCTCAATATTTTCCAAAAAACAAAAGAACTCCCCATCACCAAAATAAAAATAATTGTTAGGTCAACTTCAGTATCAACCCCCGGGGTTAGGAACGGAATTAGGAGAGCTCTGTGGTGGCCCCCTTACAGTGGAGGCTGTGTGGTCTGAGCCTGGGAGCCAGAAGCAGGCCATGGCCTCTGAGATGCCTTTGTTCCCTGTGCTCCCAGGGTTCTCTGGAAGCAGGAATCCGATGGTGCTGTAGTTACATAGATCTCTGAGAGGCAACAGCAGCCTGGCCAAGAAAGGGCATCTTGGGATCTGCAGAGTATCCCCTGCTCTCCTCCGTGCCTCTTACTGCCTTTCTAAAGACTCTTAGCTGCACATGCCAGAGACAGAGACAGTGGTTGATGTTTCCTTGGAGGCAAGGGACTCAGCAGTAAAGCCCTTCTCCAAATGTGTGTTAAATAGAAGGTATGATGTGATGCTCCTTTTCTAGTTGTACTGGCTTCTAGGCAAGCAGAAAAATATGATCTAAACTTGGACTCTTTTCTTTTTTTAAAGTGTATCATTTCGGATTGCGTGTGTATGTGTGTGTGTGTGTGTGTGTGTGTGTGTGTGTGCATGCTGAGAATTAAACCCAGGACCTCGTGTGTGCTAAGCATGTACTCTATCGCTTAGTCACACCCCAGCCCTAAGTGTCATTTTACATCAGTAACTTCCTGCCAGGAGGAGGAGGAGGAGGAGGGAAAATGAAGGCACCAGAACAGTCAGAGCCTGTTTTCGCATGGCCAGAACATTTCCAGCACGCCTAGCGATTCAGGACTTCGAAGCACGAGAGGCCGTGTGTGCTCATCCCTGGAGCTGCTCACACTGCGGGCTCTGGCTCTGTGGCCCTGCTTCCCCTGACTTAGCCTGGGCAGGAGCAGGCGTGCCAAGAACTGCAGTACGCTGTGCCTAACTGCACAAGAGAAAAGTCCAGGAACTCAGCGTTCTGAAGTTTTTAAGGTTAGACAAACACAATGCTGGAAACGAGCTGGAAACTGGAGACGAAGCACCAGCCACAGCTCAAGTGAGACTCACTTGCCAGAATGTTGCACATATTCCTTTGAAAGTCAAAAGAAGTCGGCATCAGGCTAACACTTAGTGGGCGCTCTACACAGACAGTAATTTACGGACACCCGTTGATCAGAGGTGAAACCCAGAAAGGATCGACACTGATCATCCGAGTAGAAGTTGTGAGCAGGGAGGGGGCTGACCATGTTTCCGCTGACCGGAAAACTGGGGTGCACGCGGCACGCAGAGGAAACTGAGCTTAAATGCAAGCAGCCACTCCGGAAGGCGCCACGGAGCCATTCTCATCTGCCTGCTCGCACGGTGCCGACTCCATCCCGCGCAGTCTTGTGCTGAAGGGTGGCAGCTGTTACCTGGTCAAGAGCCAGAAGGCCAGGAGGCTGGGACAAGAAGCCCAGCTAAGCCCACCACCCAGACATTCAGGAAATCGTCTACTGATTTGTCTAATTTTTGCCGGGCCTTCAAAAGCTACATTGTTTCCTCAGAAAATCGCCTCACCTTTCCGAGTCCAGTCCGATAAATAGGTTACAGTGGTGTCCTTCTGCTCACTAAAGCTACAGGATAGGACAGATGGTACGGCAGTGCCAACATTTCAGCTGAGTTCATGGTTTTTTAATCATTGGAGAATTTATTTAATGTAAAGAATTGCTAAGTGATTCTAAAGTTAAATTTGGAATGCAGTGAACCAGAAATAACATCTAACAAGATTTGTGAACATGTGTAGGGTATTATACCTTGAGAAGAGAAACACAATATAGTAAGTTGAACTCAAGGACATTTTAAAGAGGAAATTTAAAGAAAAATAAATGAAGGTCAGAACACTAAAAACACGCAGCAAAACTGTCAACGTCATTTAATGATCACGGACCAATTCTTCAATGTTCAAAACAGAGTTCAGGCACTAGGATACATTCACACTGCTTCTGAAACAAAATCTGCAAGTTCTTCAGTGTTTATTTCTGAGCAACCTTGAAACATATTCTGTTTTACTTGGAAGCCCTTTTCTTCTTTAGCGGGTCCTGGAATGTAAATTTGACATGATTCAGTAGAAAAGCAAGCTCATTTATTGAGGTATATGCTTGGATTTTACAGCAGTTATCTAACGTCCCTGGCATTTTAGGGACTCTAAAGTTCATATATCAACAAGTAGTAAATTAGGGAAGCTCAGCTTTTCACTCCATGAATTCTACAACAAACTGGCTGCTGGGCATCCGGGAGAGGGTTTGCATCTTCTCTTTCCACTCCCCTGTGCAGCTGTTCTTAACCTGCACCGCACACTCAGAGTCGCCTCCCTGCCCTCACTTTGGGATTTCCAAAGGAGTGGCTAATGGGACTAACAAACACACGAAACATTTGTTTCTTTTTACAGCCAAGTTGATGGGAAGTATTTAAAATAGAACAAAATCTTACCAAAGAATGGATAAATGAATTTAAAAGGGAAGGAGTGGCTGTATGGGTATAAACTATTGAGGCATAGTATATGGTTCTACAGTCCAATTACAGATTTTTTTTTTTTTTTGGTTTTTTGAGACAGGGTCTTACTATATAGTGCACACTGACCTGGAACTATGTTACCCAGGCTGGTCTCGAATTCACAGTGATCCTCCTGCCTCAGCCTCCCAAGTGCGCCACCACGCCCAGCTAGAGATACTTTTAAATAATTACAAAAATGGTATTTTTGCCTAAGCAGTGTGGGAGGGTGTATTATTGCAGGGGATACTGGTGAAGGCTTTAAACCCTCACCAAAGCAATGGCAATGGTGAGAGGACACATGACTCATCCTGTAGGAGCGGATTGAAGATTGTGATGACTCTTCTCCATTCAGATCACAGAGGTCAAACCGGGCGTGGTGATACACACCTGTAATCCCAGCACTCGGGAGGCAGAAGCAGGAGGATCTTTGTGAGTTCGACACCAGCCTGGGCTACATAGTGAGTTCCAGGTCAGTCTCAACTACATAGTGAGACCCTGTCTCAAAAAACCAAAAAAAAACCAAAAACAAACAAACAAACAAACAAAACAAAACAAAACACAGAGGCCATTAAAATTATCTAGTTCAGTGATTTTTAGACCGCAATGTGTGGCCTATAAGCGAATTGTGGCATCAAGCTTAATGTGTTTTAACTGGCCATTTTTAAAAGATGAGAAAACAGCTGGGTATTTAGCTCAGTGGCGCCAACACCTGCCTCACAACCAACGGGTCCTGAGTTCAATCCCTGGTACTGGGGGAAAAAAAAAAGATTGGAAAACAGAATCCAACATAAAGCTGGGAAATTGTGTTTCTGTTACAATTTTACCAATTATATAGGCACATTATATATATCCAAAAACAGATATATATATATTCTCATGCATAATGATTGAAATTAAAATTGTTATACTTTAATGGGGTGTATAACTTGATAATATAGTTTGTAGGTCATAGAAAAAAATAATAAAACCATACACTAATCTATTCCCATTAATCACATGACTCCCCTATCTTCCTATTTGATAGTTATCATAACTTCACTTGGATGCTCTCCTCATTCACTTATCATTAATTCTGTCCTTACCAAGTGAAAGTATGTCTTCCTGGAGCTAACCTACAGTCCTAAGTTCTATCTATAGGTATGTTTCAGACAAGCCTAAATTTCCTCCCACATAATCTTTCAAACCTGAAAGAAGAGATGGGTTGTTCTGCTCAGGGTTCCTGCCGCCTCACCAAGCATTCCAAGGCTTCAACCCAGCTGACTTGGAGAAGGTTTGTTGATGAGATCTCTCTCAGCCCCTCACAAGCTTGGACTGCATATAGCTTTTAGCCAGACTGAATTTGGTTGCCCAGCAGAGAAAGGAATCACATGTGAACACCCACCTGGGAAAAGAAAATAAGCAGGAGCCTTCCACAGTGTCATTTGCAGCACTACAGTGCGTACAAATCTGGGACACATAGGCAAGAAGCTTTCATTTCTCTTAGTAGCTGCGCTTTGAGGAAGACTGGAATACATGAAGTCAGAACATTCACTGGAGGTGCAGCGGCGGTGGGAGTCTGAGTGGGAGGAGATGGTTCACTGAGACCTATTCTGCTTTTAGTCATAGATTACAGAAACACATACACTGCTATAAATATGTATAAATATCTTGTGCTCACTTCCTGAGAAAAACATGTTAGTTTATGTTCACAACTGTTTTCTTTTTGAAGAAGCTATAAATACCAGTGGCTCAATATCTGAATCTGAACGGCTAATGAAAAACTTGAAAAGGAACAGCTTATCTTCAGTTCCCTTTTTTAGGAAACATTTCATATATAGACTGATGGTTTAACCAAAGACAGCTCTTTCATTTCACGTGCCAAAGAATTAATTTTAAAAGAAACTCTTTGTAAAAATGTTTTTGGCCGCTAGTCTTTTCAATAAAGTTGTGGATTTTTTCCCCAAAAAATTCACTGAAAGAATTTTAAAATGCATTTCTTTGGATTTTGCTTTTTGAAATATTTATTGCTTTGTAATTTATTATTCCCTTTGTATAATCCATCAAAATGTCAGAATAAAAACTTCTAAATAAAACTATCATTCTTTGTTATCAGCAATAATTAAAATTTAATAATATATTTAACAAAGTTTACTGAGAAAGTCTGCCCTTTAAAAAGGGATTAACCCAGACAAGAGAAGAAACAGAAGTTTCAAATACGTTTTGTATAAAAATATGGAATATAATGAAGGCACTCAAAACAATCACTGAAGAGAATTACTGTCCTTTCAGTTGTTGAATATAAAAGTGATATTCAATATCACAGAAAAAAGCAACAGTATAGCTACTAACCAGCTTTTCATCTTGGTATGTTCCTTGGTCCTCTGTATGATAAATATTAAATATTTTTAATTACATATTTTTATTACTGAAAATAATTCCAAACTACTTATTTTAGGTCTATCTTGTATCACTCACTGTTCTGGGTTCTGGATTTACATGCAAGTAAAGGAAAGAATTGTAGTTAATGCTGATTTCTTTGAAGTTATTTCTGAAAAAAAATCACAAGTGCACTTAGCTTTTCCTTCTGCGCTGTAGCTTTTTGTATTCAGCTGTCTTCCTGGTTGTTTCCCAGGAATTCCAAGTCTGCTGCTGAATCACTGAACTCTTGATCTTTCTCCCACCCTGTCTCATCCTTAGCCTTCTCTGTTTCAACCTCTTCCCTATCCCGGCTCCCCCCTCACCAGCCCGAGCTCACCTGTGAGTGACGCTGACCCTCCCAACCCGGTCCAGCTCATCACCAAGTGTCACTGAGGTTGTTTCCATAATATGCTTAGAGTAATCTGTTTGTTTCCTCTCTGAAACCACAAGTAGTCTCTTTAGTTGTCTCGAACACGAGTAATTTTTAACATAAAATATAAAAGCCTGAGTGGGTTCCTGTCTGTGCTTATTACACTTTAAAGAGAATCTACTGGATTTTCAGAATAGACCATCAATTTTCAGGTTTACCTCAAGTCTCAAGTCTCAGCCTACAGGTAACTTCTTCAGAAATGCTTTTCATGAGTCAAATAGTTTCAGTGAAGCTTTGCGTCTGTTTTCTCCCTACATCATCTGATACTTTTCATTCAGGGACTTTCAAATATTTTTCTTCATATAACTGTGTCCTTATTTGTTTAAAGTACCTTTTTACTTTGAGAACTCATGTTCCTTACTCACAAGGACAGTATCGTTTAGCCCTTGGATGTTCCTAAAGCCTACAGCATCTTCCCTGGCACATGGGGGATGCTTCAGGAAATATTTGTGAATGAATCTGTAAGTCGCCAAAAGACAAATGGAAGAAAGATGTGGTCACATTTTTAACTACAAAAGATGAGTAAATAATGAATATAATCCAGAAGCAATGGCAGAGAAAAATGCAAGATTTGGACTTAGAAAATGAGAGCTTCAGATAAACTTTGTCATTTAATTACCTCCAAAATTTGAGGAAAATTATTTAACTTCTGTAATATTCAGTTCCTCTTTTTTAATCTGTATAATGAGGACAAGACAAGTGATGTTGTGAAAACCGAATGAGATAACATATGCAAAAGCATTTTGTAAATTTTAACATAGGGTGAAACCTTTGTTGTTAAAATGCACACAAGGTACGGATTTCAGATAGCTGGCTTCTATACTCCATTCAAAATCAAGAAATTACCAGGGAGGTTAATTAGAACACAAATGAGGCATTGAGATAAATTCCTTGTGCATACTTTCTTTAATAGGTTAATAACTATTAATTTTATGCTATGTGCATGTCAGTATACAAAACAGGAAAGGCAGTGATAAGAACAGGTCATAATTCCTAATCTTAAAAGAGAAACCTAATACTCTGATGATGTTCACAGGAGGAGAAGGTAACCCAACCTAAGATCAAGAAAATATTCCTGGAAGGGATTTTGGAGATTAAAAAAATCTGGGAGTGAATTCATGTTTCACTATTAACCATGGGCCACTTGCTTAGTCTTCCTGAGTCCAGTTCTTTGACTGCATTGTAAATAAAGGTCAGTAGGATCAGCCTCCAGTATTATTCAGAAGAATGATTTAGATACTCCATGTATAAAACTAGGTACACTCATCCCTGTCTTTAATAAATGTTAATTCTCATCTTTACCTTCATTTTATCAAGTCAAACTAACAAACTAACGGAGCCCATTCATTGCTGACAAATATTCAGCCTCTTCATGTGATGAACAAACACTGGAAAACTAGATGTCCAGGAAGAAGTAAACTAGCCAAGGAGCTGCTTCTTTAAAATTGGCTTCATCGTCTCCTGCCTTCACTGCAGAAACAAAATTCTGTAAAGTATCCATGGGCAATGTGCTAATCCCGGTGTGAACTTTCAGATCTTGTTGCTCAAAATATTTGTGCAAAGAAAGGAAAGAGCAGGGTAAAAGGCTTTCCAAACGCACCAACATTACCTTTGGCAGGGAGCATCATAGGCAGATCACAGCCTAAAGGCTTCTGTCACATTTCTCGGAAACAAAAACCCACATTGTTCCCCTGTGGATGGTCTTGTCCTTTACACAATGTCCAGACTCCTTAATCTCTCCAGTTCGTTTCAGTGCTTTCAGCAGTACTACAGAAGGGAAGCTCAATGTCATGGACAAATGCTGTTCACACTTCACAGAGCTTGCACCTGATCCGAGAGCAATCCAAGCAGAAGGTTTAAGAGCTTGAGCTCCTGAATCATCGAATAACTCTGGGCTCGATTTCTCTTATAGCTGAAGGACTTGGGGAGTGTATTAGTTTTTCATTGCTGCTACAACAAATTGCCAGAAATTTAGTGCCTCAGTAGAAGACATTGATTGCCTTGCTGTTTAGAAAGCCGGAAGTCTAGCAGAGGTCCAAGAGAATAATCCGAATTGAGAAGCTAAGGGAGCATCTATTCCCTTGCATTTTTCAGTAGTCAGAGGCCCCTCTACCATCTTCAGAGCCAGCAGTACAGCATTTTCTGCCTTCCCTGGTGCTCTGTCTCCTTACAAGGACTCTTGTGATTACCCATGCAAATTCTGCTAACCCAGGATAAATCACCATGGCTCAAGATCTTTAATTTATTTACACCTTTTGCCATATAAGGTCCCTTTTCATCTATACTTATAGGTTCCAAGGCTTAAAACACAGACATTTTAGATGTTCATTATTCTACTTACTACACTGAGTAGATTGCTTTGTATTTTTGCTTCTTTTTTTTTTTTTTTTTTTTTTTTT
>NW_022900930.1:2593629-2633565 GCF_012274545.1 Fukomys damarensis | reverse complement strand
CTTAATAAAACAAGTAGAATATTTTGTTTTTTTTTTTTTTTTTTTTTTTTTTTTTTTTTTTTTTTTTTTTTTTTTTTTTTGTCTGAGATGAAGTCTGGACTGCCCAGGCTGTCCTGTGACTCCTGGGCTCAGGTGATCCTCCTAACTTTACCTCTCTGCCAGTAGCTAGGACAATAGGAGTGTACCATTGTGCCTGGGTCTCTTATATTTAACATGAGGTCTGCAATAATTCCTCTGCCATAAATTGTTATAAGAATTAAACAAAATCTCATATATTGTTACACATCATTACTATAAAAATCACCATATTAAGTCATCAAGGAGCTTTGGACACATTCATAGCACAAGTAATTCCCATCCCTGCATGGAAAGAGAATTTAAATGCGTAATCACAAAAAGTAAATGTGTGCTTGCAAGCTACAATTAGGGTTGTAGAGAACAGTAAAGAATATGTTGGCAAACTCAGGATAGCCTGTCTGAGCAAGTAGCTTTCAATTCAGATTTTACAAGTGACGTAGGATTGCTTAGTCGAGATTAAAATGTACGGAGGAGCATTTCAGAAAAAGGAAAATATATGTGCGAGTCTCACAGTAAGAAGGTGGTGTATTCAAGGAAGAAGTGATGATGAGGGATGCTCAGATATCGTCGGAGGTCACAGCAGAAAGGTCCTGTGAAGACACTGGGCTAATCCCAAGAGTAATGCAGGAGTGCTCTGAGGGCTCAGTGGGACGCTACTTCGGTGTCTGTGTAGAGGACTCTGGGTAGGAATACCAGGAAGGAGATTTCGTCTTAGTCCAGGTGAGAAGGGACAGCGTCACAGGCTGGCCCTGAAGGCCACTAACCCTGGGGAAATCAGCAGGCAGGTGAGGGATGACGACCCAGTTCCCTGGGGATCCACACCTGTGGGAAGAAGGTGGTGGTGTCAGGTGGGGGAGAGCCCCGAAGCACAGATGGCGCCTCAGAGTTGGGGACAGGCGGAGAGCCGGGATTTTGACCCTTGTGTTTATCATCCACTGTGGGCAGCTGTTCTAAGGAGGAGGAAGGGAGCTCCTGTGACAGGATCCTTCAGGGATGGCGCTCTCCAGAGGGGCTGACCACTGAGCAGAAAGGGTCTCAGAAAATGAGTTTGGGGTTCTGCATCCCAAAGTCCTGCAGGTAGAGGCCAGGCTCAGACAGTGATAATGAAAATGGATGGAAAGAGAACAAGGTCGAGAGAGAGATATTTTGTAGCTGTACTGTAAGAACTGTGTGGTAGACTTATATATAGGGGCAGGAAAAATAAGTCACATCAAGAATAATAGCCAGCTTTTTGCACTTTATAACAGGATAGAAACATGTACCATATAAAATATACACTTTATGCAGTTGTACTGATGAGCTGGCTAAATAAATGAGTCTATACCTGAGTAGCCAAGTCTCTGCTGGGCACCAGGATTTAGAAGTGAACAATGAGTAAAAGTTAATCCAAGGTGTAGGCTCACAGAAGAATCACCTACAAAAGAGCCTAACATGTGATCAACGGAGCCCGAAGCAACGATAACTATCATAAGTTGCATAAATTTCTTGTCATAGTGTTGGTATACAGTAAAAACCCAGTGAATCCACGTTAGCATGAAAGTCACCGTCTTACAGAAATGGAAAAGCCATGCTATATAAGGCAGCACCCCGTAGTCAGAACAGAGGGCCTTCCGTGGGGCACCTGGGGCGCTCGTCGGCTGTCATCATCGGTGAGGTGAAGGCAGCTGGGCGAGACCTGGCTCCTCTCCGCTTTTCATTCCTCCCTTCGGTCTTCAGTAATTCTCTGGTTTTACTGCCACCGTAGCCCAGAACTGGAAGGGGACTAAGAGAGGGGAAGAGGGAAGGGAGAGCGGCGTGAAAAGAACGAAGACAGGTCACGCGCGTGGGCCGCCTCCTCATCACGGACCTGTCCTCAGAAGAGTCGGTAGAAACAGGCTCGGAGCTGGGCCGGAACTGGATTCATTCTCGCAAAATGGCGTGCAGGTTTTGTGCAGTGCCGGAGATTCAGCCCAGAGCCGCTCCTTCCTGTCTCATTTTGGAAATCTTCTTCTACTCTTCGTCCCGCACCCCACCGCGCTTGCCTCTCCAGGTCCTGCTCTACTACGAAATGGCAGCTCCTGCTGTCAACCATCAGTGAAATCAAGCCAGTTTTGGTCTGAATTTCCTAGAGGCAAACTCGGAAAATAAGAGCTAAACTCAAGACCTGCGCGAGGCCCCGCACGCTGGTCCTGGCTCCCTGCTGCTTCCCAGCCTGGCCCCCCGCTCTGACTCTCCCTGCGGTCCCCGGGCGACTCTTGATGCGCTGCACACTCGCTCTTGTCTTCCGGCCTCCCGGCTTTGCTGGGCCCTCTGCCTAAAGTGCCTTTGCGACAGATGCCGGCACTCGCTGTGGAAGGAAGGGACGCCGTCCCTGTCCCTGGCTGACCCAGAGAGCTCTTGGCTACCCCGGCTGCCCTAGGACACCCTCAGCGCTCCCTCCACTCTTACTCAACCGCGCCTCAGTTTACCCCTCCTTTCCCTGACAGGATAGGTGTTATACACGGGCGTTTTCCTATTGTCTGTTTCCCTCTAGGGCCTAGCTTTCGTTAAAGTTGGGGATCCTTTGCTTTGTTTTCCTTTATTTGGTTCGCTTGATTTCCGGCTAGATTTCCATTGTCTGGAAAAGTGTGGACAAGCAGTACAGCTGTGATAGACACTGACCGAGTAACCGAGAGAGGAGAGCACGGGGCGTGAAGGAACAAGTGGGGTCTCCTCCCCCTCCGCAGCCTAGCGAGGCTGCTGCTACCCCAGGCTCCCTTTGTGGTCCCAGATCTGACTTCAGTGCCGGAGGGAGGGGAAAAATAAAGACCTGTCCGGAGGAGAAGATGGACCAGGCTCTGGGTTCATGAACAGGAGCACCAGGGGCCCTCCACGCTGATGTTTACCTCATGATCTCTCCATAGTCAGAGGCACCACTGGCTGCCTGTGTCTTGTGGAAGGCAGTACCAATAACTTTAAATCCTTTTGAAAAAGGAATTTCCCTAAGTCTGGCAAATTCCAAAATAAACCAGAAAACAAAAGATCCACTCATTCCTTTTGGGTATCATATACACAAAGCCCTTGATCAACTTCCTCTCCCTCCTTTTTTGGGTACCTACTCTTGTTCAGATATATATAAACCTAAGGAGATATTGTCTACTGGTATTATAATTAAACTGCAGTTTTATTCAGTGATTACAGATACGCTGTTGCCAACAGCCTCTGAAATCCTGGCTTTGGGCTGTGCTGGGTCAGTATTTTGTACACAAACTGGGACCCTATCAGCAAACGTACTCCAGATTGCTTTGCTTGATCATGAAGCTTTCTCTCGGTAGCTCTGCTGTTAGAAGATGGGGACGTCCAAAGGGCACAGTGTAAGCTGTCAAATGTTTGCACTGCACTTTCCCAGCTTCTTTGGTAATTGAAGCTTATCCAAGGTTGGCAGATCTCCTTGTTTCATTTGTTGTTTGGAAAGGTTTTGAAAGAATCAGTTACCTTGTTGGTATCTTATCTTTGTACTTACCTGGTTTTCACTCTTTTTAAATGGGCTCAATTTTGCATAATCCTCTTGCTAGGTAGGATGTAAAAAGAAATACCAACAGCCCTGGCTGTGATCACTGAAGACAGATTCCAGCAGTGTTTTACCCAAGAACAAAATACTGGCAACTCAACTGTTAAAGCTGTCTGTGACTGTTCTTCCTTGAGATCACTCTGATGTCACCAGTGTAATCTGAGCCCGGAGCTTTTGTTCACACTTTAAATAGCAGTGCTGGAATGATTTTGCCACAGACTCTCTGGAGAGCCAGGAGCTGAATTCCGGGAGATCCCCACACCCATGAGAGCAAAGAGAAGCCAACAAGCCGTCATGTCCACGTCGCTGCGAGTTAGCCCGTCCATCCACGGCTACCACTTCGACACGGCCTCTCGTAAGAAAGCTGTGGGCAACATCTTTGAGAATATAGACCAAGAATCACTACAGAGGCTCTTCAAAAACTCTGGAGACAAGAAAGCAGAGGAGAGAGCCAAGATCATCTTTGCCATAGATCAAGATTTGGAGGAGAAAACTCGAGCCCTGATGGCCCTGAAGAAGAGGACGAAGGACAAGCTTTTCCAGTTCCTGAAGCTAAGGAAATATTCCATCAAAGTTCACTGAGGACCACAGCACCGATGAGGACTTCCTCCAAGAACGAGCACTGAAAGACCCAGTGCCGAGAGAGGCAGCGTGCTGTGGCTGCCTTCTAAGCTTCTGTCCTGTCAGAACTCCGAGGTGGACGGCGAGGTGGACAGGTGCAGAACTGACTGGCTGCCTTCAGCCCCACGTGGCCACAGTGGTGAACAAAATGGTTTCATCAAGGATCTGAGAACTCTCCCGGCCGGCCAGGACTGGGGCTGGTGGCTGAGGCTGGCCGGCTGTGAGACCCGAGACTGCAGATGCTGGGAAGACACACGTGTGGGGCTGCCCTCGGGCCCCGGAACTCACACTCAAAAGAACTGCTTCTTTCTCCTCTTTTTTCTTTTGGTTCTTATTTTGTTTTTAAAACCAAACCAGGTAGGCAGGCAGAGGGGAGAGGGAGAACAGAGAGGGAATTCTAAGCATAAATGGTTTACTGAATTATTTTTATCTGAATGTAAACTGGGGTCAAGCCTCAGTGTTATCTGTCGGTGTAGATTTTTAAGGACCAGTTGTTGATTGTTTATTTGCACTTATTACATGGCCTGCAGTGCACCACATAGGTGCTAAGTGCAAATGGAAGGAACTGTGCTATCTTCTGCAGCTCAGTAAACCTAACGCCACCTCCTGGCTTATTGTAAAGGGGTCTTTATAATTTTCAAACCACTGCCCAAATCTAAAATAATGGTGTTCTTTAGAAGTCTGAAGTACTGTGAAAAAAAATTATAGTTTTGTATCTTCTGACTAATGTTAAGATATCATCTAAGTATATTTCTTACAGTTACTGTAATAAGCATTAGAAAGTGAATTTGATACAGTTTATAAAGATGCTATGGTTTCTATAATTTATTATACACGGCAGGTGATATGTAACCTTGTAATAAATTATTATAAACTCAGATGTTCTTGGTCTGTGGTGGTTGGTCTCAAAGGAAAAAAATAAGATGATAAATTTTGAATATAATACACTTGTCTAAGGAGTTGACTCTAAAAATAAAAGCTGACTTTAAAGTAACTTTTATTATAGTAATTACCAAATCTTTCAAAATAAATTCTCATGTTGACTGTCTAGAAAATTTTCTGTCCCGATTTTAAAATATAGAGTATAGATATAGAAATTCATAAGCTCATTCATCATCATTGCTGTTTGTGTAACCATTAATGGTGAATTTTAAAAGGCTTTCTCTTTACATTTTGGAAAATTTTCCTCTGTGATTACTGTAGCTAAGTCCATGTATACATTTATTTCTTCTTAAACAATATATCTTTGGAGCAGAGTCTTAATTATTATCAAGATTTTGCAGGTTATTACTATTTATTTAACATAAACCAGTATGGGTATAACATACCATCTCTTTTTTCTCATAAAATTATAGTAAAGTATTTCTAAGAAGATAAAACATCCATGCCCAACATACTTTACCAACAAAGAAATAAAAAATTCCCTAGAAATTAAGCTTTTCAGAAATAATTGCAAAGGTTCTTTGTTTAAATACCAGTAACAATAAATCAAAACAAGTGAACTCCATAAAATCTTGTAGGAGGATTACAAGTTAGGATTTTAAGAATTAATTATTTTAAAAAGGAAATGAACTGATAAAAAACCCTATATTCAACTTTAAACTCGTTTACTGAAGATGTTGAAAATCAATGCAGTAAAAGACAGTCTTCCTGAGAACACATCCATAAAAACCACGAATCAATATGCAGAGGGGTATGTGTATGTGTGTATGTGTGTGTGTGTGTGCCCGCGCCCGTGTATGTGCGTGTACGTACATTTTTCTGAGATGAGTTACTCACAATTTATACTCACATCAGATTTTCAAAGACAACCTTGACCCCACAACAATTGGGAATGAACAGAGAGGAAGGGCTGCGGTCAGCAGGGTGGGGTTCGCTGTGATGGTGGCGGAGGTCAGGGAAGTAACCCCTCTGTCCCCTTTCCCGCACCTCTGTCCTCTCACGCCTAGCTCTGACAAGTTCTCTTCATGTGCTAGGGAGGAGCTTCTCGCCCCGATCAGGCACATCAACAAGAAACTTTAGTTATTTTCTCTTCAAAGATTGAAGCGGACCTTGGATAGGGAACATAAAGGTTTAGTTTATTTTGCACTTTCGTAACTATTCCCCGGGCCACTGCTGTCTCAGTAGAGTACAGTGCATGGCTGATATTCTTATCCCATCAGCATATATTACAATCGCTTCCTTCCCATATCCTATCACTGTGCTCTGATGTCAAGAACCAAACATGGGGGACAAATTAAGAGCGAAATGTGGATATGGTCCATAGCAGTGCAGAGAACATAGGGGCTTCAAGTAGATCCTTACAAACACGCTGTCTTTCACCTTGGTGGAGAGTGAAGGGTGGGATTGCTGTGAATGCACAGCTATGACGTTAGCTTCATAATATATTTATTATTTAGTGCCAGGTAAAAAGGCACAGATTTAGAAAAGGAAGGACTAGCTTAGTTCAATTCCTTCTACAACATAGGGGTGGCCAAATGGATCTCAAGATGTGTCATTGTAGCAGAAGAAATAAGAACAGTAGGCTAAATTGCTCATTAATATTTGTCTCATTAGAACCATCATAATATTAATGAAATTCCACTGAGCATTTACTGTTGACCAGACAATTTTCTAAATTTGTGTGTATTAAATCATGTAATTACTTAGATACATTTTATACACAAATGTGTGTACGGTACGTGGGGAAGGTGTCTCAGTTCGATCATTTTAATTGTGTCAAGTGTTTCTCAGATACAAACTCTTGAGGCTCCTGTTACAGTAACCCTGTGATGCCTGCAGCCAAAGGCCATGCCCAAGTCTCCTCCAGCAGCCCAGGTGTTGAGTCTGGATTGCTTGAGGGTACTCCAGAGGCATAGTTTTGCTCACGCAGCTCCTCGCTGACCCCCAGTAAAGGAAGCCGGGCCCAGCAGATGTGACTTACTGAGAAAAGGGCTGGGGAAATTTGTCTGACTCTGATTTTTCCCATTTTCATAGAGTAATCAGAGGATGTAATTGATAGCCCACTGGAAAGTCTTATCTGCCAATAAGAGCATGACTGAGCCATGGTCTAGACTGTATGTCCTTTCAAGGCACCTCATCTACCCTTGACACTGCCCATGTGGTTTCCCAGAATGGCATGGAGTTGATCACCCTGTTCCTTCTGCACCAGGAAGTGCAGAGTACAAGCAGGATTTGTGCTTTAACCTCTCTCCACACAACACATACGTGATAAGCACCTCGGAGTGTGGGCCATTATGGAAGGTGGATCCTTGTTTTCTTTTGCAGAGGAACTATAGAAAAATACCTTAAATAATAAAATACAGTGACATAGGATCTTAAACAGGACGCTATGAGGACTTGGGAGAGAAACTGTGTGTGTGTGAGGGTACACGTTTGTGTATGGGTGTGCATGTGCCTGTGTCTGTGTGAGGCACGCACTCAGGTGTCTGCGTGTCTGTGTGACACTGTGAGTGTGCCTGTGTAGGTCTGCCTGTGAGTGCTTCTGCACTTCTGTGTGTAAATGTCTGTGTGTGGCTGTGCGGCTGTGTGCTTGTGTGCCTGTTCGTGTGCCTCTGTGAGTCTGTGTCTCGGTGTGTCTGAGAGTGTGTGTTTGTGCGCCTGTGTGAGTGTGTATGTGCCTGTGAGGCTGTGTGCATTCTTGGGAATTAGCAGGAGAATGTAGGACATTTTGCCAAGCCCGGGGAGGTACTGGAAGGTTCCACAGAGGATTTCCCCATTCAGAGTAGGACTTGGACGCGCGGCCATGGCCTCTGCCAGGGTGAGGAGGAGGCGGAATGAGAGGGCTCAGCTGGAGGGTCTCAAGTTCATTATGGTGGGGGCCTCCGCAGCTCTGAGTGACAGTTAGACAGCCGGCCTTAAATGAGCAGGCTGAGGAGAAAGTGTCCTGAACATCAGGAACTCTAATTAGGGGAGCAACATTACTGCCTAACCATTGTGTACTGCACCTAGGAAAAGACAAGTTTAATATCTTGAAAAATAATGTAGTATCCAGTGTTGAACTCATGGGAGGTTTACAAAAAGGGAATCCCCAGGCATGGTGGTGCACGCCTGTAATCCCAGCACTCGGGAGGCTGAAGCAGGATTTCTGTGACTCCATGGTGAGCTCAGGGCCAGCCTAAACTACATAGCAAGACCCTGTCTCAAAAAAATAAATAAAAACATTAAAATATAAAAATATTAAAAGGGAGGGCTGGGGATTTAGCTCAGTGGTGCTGCCACCTCCCTTGCAAGCACAAGGACCTGAGTTCGATCCTCGGTACCAAAAAAAAAAACATATTAAAAGGGAATTAGTAGCCAGAACACTTTGTTGTAGCTGCTTTGCCCCATCACTACCCTTGGCACACACACACTTCTATGCACACGTGTTCACACACACACACACACACACTCTCACTCATATACGTGTACACTTACAGTACTGTCACAGGCTCACACACTCACACTCACACAGCCACTCCCCCTCCCTGGGACTCTGCTTCCTCATCTGTGACCAGCAGCAGGACAGACAGCAAACAACACCAGATTGGGACTGGAATTCTGGGGTTTTTCCAAACTTTGACTTAGACAAATTCTTATTTTATCTCTGCTTTCCATCTGAAAGGTAAAAAACGTTTCACTAGATGATGATTGTCACCCCTTTTAGTTCTCCTAACCTGCCTCAATGGAAATCATAACTTCCATAATAATATAACCTTACGTGATAGGATTTTTTTGAGGTACCAGGGATTGAACTCGGGACCTTATGCTTGCAAGGTAGGTGGTGGAACATGACAGGATTTCTTGGTGGATCAGTTGGAATTTCATGTATGACAAGAATTTCTGTTCAAAAAAAAAAAAGAGCAGTTACAAACTTTTGATCATTAGCAGTGGCAGAGGTCACAGTGTGAGGGCAGTCACTTCCTGAGGCCCACCTGAGCTTCTGATCAGGCTGTTTTAGTTCCGCGTGGTCCAGCCAGGGTCAGCACTGGCTGTTAAGACTTTGACCCTTTCTTCCACCTCCAGGCAGTTACAGAGTCACTGCAACAATCTCCACTGTTGCTGAGAATTGTAATCATCTGTGAAGTTTTAAAAATATGCATTTCAGGGTCCAGGGATTATTTAGCTCAGTGGTTCCACCACCTGTCTTGCAAGCACAAGGTCCTGAGTTAGATTCCCGGTACCAAAAAAAAAAAAAAAGCATTTAAGGTTCCAAACTCTTTGGGCCTCAAGCCCAGGACTATTTTTATAAAGCTCCACAGTCGCTGGTAACGAACACCAGATTTAGCAAAACACTGTAAAGTAGCACTAGATCTCCTATTACTGGCAATTCCTTGATTTGGAGGCATTAGAATTTTTCTTAACAGAGTAATTCTGTCGCTCATTGAAAAGTTTAACCAAAAAGATCATTTTTGAGAAAAGTATAGTTAGGTAGTTTTGAATTTTAATAATCACAGCCTGTATGATCAATGCTTTTGTTACTTTTTTGAGGTGTAGTTTGCTGCAATTTCAGTCTGATATTTGTCAATTAGGATATATACATGATTTATTAGAATTTTTTTTCTTGTTCTTTTAAAATCTGTCTGCTTACTATAGATGCCCAGATTTTTCTCATCAGAAAGGTTTCAGAGAATCCTGCAGATCCTACAAAGCTCTGGGAGCCATCGTACCAGAAGTGCTGTCTATAAGGAGTGTCTTCCAGAACACCTGGGGCTCAGCACGTGTTCCCAAGCCCAGTCTTATCAGTCTCCTGAGGAACGCTTTAAAATCCAGGCCTCCGGATTTAATGATTCGGAATCTCTGGGGCTGGGTACCCAGGATCTGCAGTCCACAATCACTCCCGGGTGAGGCTGCCCGCTCAGTCAGACTGAGCACTGGTGACCTAGATTACTCACAAACTGCTCGGGGGAGGACCTTACTCATTCTGATTCAGCCACCTAACCCCAGGTGTACCCCCAGTCTCAGCCCATTTGGATTAAACTGTTGATCTAAGGATGATAGATTCCTTATTGTGGAACACATTATTCTTATCATCTCTCCTCCGAAGAATACCATTATTTTTACTTTGCTCTAAATTCTGTTTGTTCTGAGAAATCTCACCTGATCACAGCAACCCATAAAGATTGCACTATTATCAGAATTTCCATAAGGTGTGTATCTTAGCAATCACACAGCATTTTCCAAAAGAATGGAAGGTTTTTCTCCTCTTTAATATATTTACCTCTGCCTGAATCTGGAGATTCATTTCTTAGACCACACAATTTAGTCTTTTAAAAAAAAGAAAGAATTAGCATTCATCAGCAGCTGTTGCTTATATAAGTCAGTGTATCAGCCCTGAACAAAACACTCGGCTCCCAGCAGCAACGATCTGCCACAGAGATAGTATGGTTTTAATGTTAAGGGGGGAGTAGCAAAATAAAAAGGGAGATTAAAACCGAGGATAGCACACATCTGAAACGAGTAAAGGCAAAACAACCAAAGGTGGTAGGTAGTGCCCTGAAGGAGACATCTGCTCTGATTTTTCTGTCCTGGCCTCTGCTGTTGGATAGCTACATAACTTCATGTGCACACAGAGTGATGGACATTCAAAAGAGAAATAGGGCAGGGTGCAGGGTTATGAATGTTCAAATACCATCTAGGTCACTTACGCTTACTAGTTACATCTAAATCTTGAGTGAAGAATTTAATCTCCCTCGAGCTCGCTTAATTATCTACAAATTAGAGATAATAACGCTAAGTGTTCATTTGTTAGGGGTGCAAAGACCAAGTACTATTGACCGAATTGCTCAAACCATGCTTCTATTTCCTCACTGTCCTGGAGGGTAAGAGTTTGAGGCCACAGTCAGTTTCTTCTGGGGCCTCTCTTCACGGCATGTCCATGTGCCTCACCCTGTGTCTCACAGGATCTTTTCTCTGTGCATGTCTGTAGCTTAATCTGTCTCTGAATGGGGACATTCAAAAAATACAGTGAATGTCTCAATTTTTAAAAATTCATGACAGCAAAATACGCATTACCAATAACCCCAGCCCACTTCCCCTCCGTCTCAGCGGCCTCCTCCCGTCCTTCTTTCTGGAAGCGGTTCTGGAAGTCCCGTTTCACGACTTTGTGAGCTGTGATAAAATCTACAGTGACTGCTGCTGCTGAGTGTCACCAACAGAAGGATATGTTTGTAAAAACGCTGCGGGCCTCCTCATTTACCTCATCCGCTGGACCTGCTGCCGGGTGGCCTCTGGCTCTTCAGATTCTGGACATGGCGGCAGCCGCGACAGTGCCCTAAGGACACCAGTGAAGAGCCCCTCCGGAGCTGCTTCAGAAGGGGGTCAGAACGACCAGGTACGTGTGGTCAGGTGAGGCGGGCATTTGGAGCGGATTCGTGGTAGTGTGTCTTTTACTATAATGATTGTTTTAAAACCTAAAGACACACCTCACTTTTCAATCATATGTCATACAGCAATCATGCTAGATTAAGGTTCACTGTGACGATCTACTTTTTTTTTTTTTTTTTTTTTTTTTTTTGGTACCGGGGACCGAACTGGGGTCCTTGTGCTTGCGAGGCAGGCAGCAGAACCACTGAGCTAAACCCCTGGCCCTCTGATGATGGAATTCTAACTTTATTACCTTTTTCAAGGTCTCCCTCCAAATACATTTGCACTCTCTGGAGGTTTAAACATATGAATTTCGAGGGGTGGGCACAATTCAATTCACCACCTCGGTAGGTGGCTCTCTTAGTGCGAGCGTAACAAATAAGAGCACGTGAGCGAAGGTGCTCAGAGGGAGGCTTTGCTCCTCGTTAAACACTACGAAGCTTCAAACCCAGAGCCTAAGGTGGGGTAGTTACTTCTCAAGTGTGTGTGAGCTGTTGTTGTTCTTTAACACCAACAGACATCACCTAAACAGAAGGTGTTTGTTCGAAGTATCAACTTGCTTCATGCTCTGAGTTCAGCCTCTGCACCCTTTTGATTCTTGAGCACCTCAAAGTGGCTCGGTAACTGAAGCGCCAGAGCTCAAGGGGAAAGGGCTGTGTCAGCGCCGCACCCTGCCGGGGCTCATTTCTGCCCCTGAGCTCGCTCTTTGCTCCTTACTGCGTGAACGGCTTCAGAAAGTTCTGTGGAAGTGAGTAACTTCTCTGAGCATCCGATCTGGGAATGAGTTTGCTGACAGCGTTTAGTCCCGCTGTTCTTAGTGTCAGTATCTGGACTCCTACTCCCTCCAACGCGTCAGTACCACCACTGGGCGTTTCATTTGGATGAGTGTAAAGGAGGAAGGAACAGTGTTGGGCACGTGTGAAAACCCCATGTGATCTACAAAGCAGAAGGCTGTGCCGATCACGAAAGTAATTCTGTATCTCTAACCAGTGTGGTATGAATTGCAGAGTAAGCGGAATGGCTTAGAGAGTTCTGTAATCCGTGCTTGAGAAACGGTAGAGCTGTGGGACAGAGCTTTGCTCTTCTGTTATGAACCACACACTGCTGGGCATTGTATGATTTTAGTCAGTAAAAATAGTTAAGTGTGTATCATTCCAGCCATAAAGATCATATTACTACGACACTAAATAAATATTTAATGGAATCAAGTGGCTAAAATAAATCGGTCAAGCAAGTGTATGACACTGCACGAGCAAAGTAACAATTCATCTGGTTTATAGCTTTAAATTGTTCCTGGTCACACTGAAGAGGTGTGAGCCAGTGTTGGTTTTCTATTCCACATTTAGAAGATGAGGACACTTACATTTGCATGTTGCTCATGGAATCAAAAAGGGAAAAATGGTTCTTCAGTGAGTGACTAGCCTGCGATATGGATTCTCTTTCATCCTGAAAGACATCACCATCTGGATTCTGTATCCCACTGAATAAATTTGATACCCATTTCAGTACCTGTACCCTTGTAGCTATTGGTTATTCTAAATGGACAGCAAGAATTTGATTTTTAATTTAGAGACTTTAAAGTTCAGTGTTACAATCAGGCAGATTTGTAAAACTTCTAAGCAAAGGAGACACAGCTGGCTGTTTGGTCAGTCCTGGGACATCTAGATGTATGTATCCCCGCTCAAAATTTTGTCTTTCCATGAAGGACAATCAAAACCTCAATATTCTGGTTGGGAGACTTGGAAAAACTCACACTTTGCAGTGCAGACTCTTACTTTATTCATGGATGGGAGAAATTTAACTGCCAAGTAGAAGGATCAAGGCAAGTGAATGCGCAAAGAGAATCCAGGGTTCTAAGGACAGCTTTGCCCTGGCCTTGATAAGGTTGGAAAAACTAGCAGACATCTCTCAGTTGCCGATTCTGTGACATTTATCTGGACTGCATAACAAATCATCCCAATATTTAGTGACCTATAATACCACAACTCTACGTAGCTTATGATTCTGTGTATGTCTTGGACACCTTGCTGGACCAACTCACCTGTTTTCTGTATGGCTCTCCTCTCCCCTGTAGACACTGGAAGTTCAGGTGGGGGCTGGAGGAGGTGAGAGGGATTTATATGTTTAGTGATTGGCAAGCTATTGGCCAGGGCATCTTGACTCTTTTCTATTGTTCTGTGCAATTTATCCCCTGAGCTTTAAGTGCTCTCAATCACAACTGTGCTAGGGCACATTTGTCAAATCCAAGCTTTCTTTCCATCTTATTTAGAGACACCATGCTAGCTGTTCACCTGCTTTGTGATTCACCCTTCTTAGGAAATGGAACACCGTCTTCCCTTATTCACAGGAAGACTCACGTGCCATGCCTATACCCCTGAGATCAGATCTAGGGTAGCTCATGAAACTCAATCATTTTTAAAGAATATTTTTACATTGACCTTCGTGGCTAGCTAACGCAAATCACAAAATTCAGTCATTCCTGCACAAATACTTGCTAATCTCTTCCCTAAAATGCGAACATTACCAGTGTGGCATGCAGACCCTGTTCATGATGGTTTTAATGGGATTCCTTGAGACTTCTTTCTCAGTCTCATGTACCAAAGATCGGGCCAAAACCTTTCATGCCACTCTTGGTATGAAATATATAGGCACATATCGCGGAGCATCTGAGCTTGTTCCTCTGACTAACCTCACTCCATGGACAGGTTTTAAAATTAACTGCCTGCTCTGTTCTCTGGTGTGGTGGACACTGAGGGACACTGGTCTGAGGGAGACAGGCTGACTCAGGGAGAAGAATTAATGGAAGCTTATGGCTCCTGTAGGCAGGAAATGCTTTGATAGGCCTTTTCCTCTGTTTGTTACCCGCAGAGCCTTGACAATAGACGCCACCTTGGAGCAGCTGCTCTCCCCCGTGTGATGATCGCAGCACATTTTCCCCGTCAGACGTGGAGTCTGCAGCAAACCCTGCTCAGGAAGGGGCAGGCACCATGTCGGGGACCTGCCCTTGAGGCTCCAGCCTGGGTGAGGGTGGAGACGTCATGGCTAAAACACACAGATCCCTGTAGCACACATTTCAGGAAGACCATCTGCTTCTGCTGTTCCTCTGATGTTTTGTTAGAACCCACCCTTGACTAGAAAATACCAGGAAAAATCTACAGTCTCCAGCAGTTTTAGGTCCTATGCTCAAAGGAAGTAAACTCAGGTTAGTGGTAGAACTACTAGGTGTGTGCCGCACTTGTCCAGTGTTCGGCTGGATTTGGGGGTCTAGGGAAAGCTAATCTTCTTTTCAGCAAGTAGTATCAGGACTACATAGAACAATCAATAATTTCATGTAATGTTTTCAACATTTCTGAAAGGCAAATCATATTATCTCCATTTCACATAAGAAAGCAGGCTCTGTGAGGTTTTCTGATGCCAGTCTAACTTCCTAAGAAGATAGAGGGATAGAGAGTAGGAATTCAGTCTTAATCTCATGTATGATTTGACTGTAGACCTGACATATACCTTACTTTAAAGGTCTCATTCTGCATTTCTGTATTCAGCATCTGAGACTCCAAGAACATGAGGACTGAGGAGACGTGGTTTCCGGCCCATTCTGATATGTGACATGGAATGCATCTCTTAATCCACTAAACCCAAGTTCCTCTGTAACATAAGGGGTAAGAACTAAATGAGCATACAGCCTTTCTAATTCCTAAGTGTATAACTGTGTTTTAAAATTTGGTACGGGGCCGGGGATTTAGCTCAGTGGTTTGGTGGCCTTGCCTTGCAAGAGCAAGGACCCAAGTTCAATCCCCGGTACCAAAAATAAATAAATAAAATAAATAAACAAGCAAATAAAATTTGGTATGGCCATCAGAACCATTAGGCTAGCTACTTAATAAAAAGAATAACTATAATAACCAGGAGCCAATTATCAAACTATGTGGCCAAAAGGAGACCCTTGAGGACAACTGGTTGAGAATATCAAAGGGGAAGGATAGTACAGGAGCCACTGTGGAAGTCCCTCAAAAACTTGAACACAAAAAATGGAAGCAAAGTCTTTGTAAACAGGGAAAGGTGGAGGGGGTGAAGGGAGGGCAGGGGAATGGGGAAAAATAAGAACCAAGATGCATCATGTAAAGGTACAAGATCCCAACGATAAATGTAACTGTATTTTATACCTCAAGGTGCCAATAAATTCAATGAAAAAAGAAATCTCACTTATTGTTATGCACCCCAGGAACTAGAAATCAGAGACTTAAACAGATATTTGTATACTCAGGTCCACACTAGCATCCGCCTGAAAGTGGGGACGACCCAAACTTCTATCAGTGAGTGAGGAGTTCTGACCTGTGTTACCAGCTGGGTGAATCTTGATGATACTATGCTAAGGGACGTAAATCAGTCACCAAAGGACAGATATTGTACACTTGCACCTCGAGAAGGTGCCAAGCTAGAGCGGTGAAATTTATAGAGATTAGGACGGGCAGAGGGGAAAGGGGGCAGTGCTGCTTCATGAGTGCAGAGGTTTACTTTGGAAAGAAGTGTTTTGGAGTTGGGTAATGGCTCCTCAGCAATCACCATCTTTTATGCCCCTAGATTCTTTGCTTAAACCTGGTTAAAATGATAAATAAAACTACAATTTTAAAAAGATGCTAAAAATATGGTTAGGATTTAAGTAGTAAAATGTGAGTGTGTTCCATTGTTTGATTTCCTAGGTATTTTGAGGAACCTGCAAAATATTTCTGAGTGCACAGGCTTAACATTGTCACGGAGCCAGTCCCCTTGCCACGTGAACAAGATGAGCAGCAGTTATCCTGGAGAGAGGGCATTTCAAAGGGTGCCACTGGTCTGTGATGCAGTGCTGTGTTGGAGAGAGGGTGGCAGGAAACGAGAGCCAGGCAATGGCGTCGCATCTAAAAGGAGGGAAGAGAGAGGCACATGCTGGAGAGGGAGACTGAGGCGGGCAGGACGACTCACCTTTGTACTTTGCACTGGGTCATGCTGCAGACAGCCAGAGCACGGCGACGTTCTGGTTCGTGCCGGCCTTCCTGCAGCATTTGTGGAAAGAACCAGAAGGTAGCAAGAGCATAAAATGTGTGCCCGACAGGTAGTTGTCTGGATTCAGTGGAGAGAAGGGCTTAGGTTCTGGGAGGAAGCATCCACAGAATTTGGAGGTGCACAGGCTCGATCCTCTGTGTTTACATCTCAAACCCATCATTTTCCCCAGTGTGGCAGTCACCCCTCCTGTTCCTCTCCCGTCTTGCATTACAGCGCTGCTGCTCTCGGTGTGCTCATGGCCCCCAGCTCATGCTCTTCAAGGTGTCCATCAGTTAGCAGCTGGATTTAGCTTTCCAAAATGCCACTCTACACATAAAATTTCCCTATTCAAAGCTTCTACGAATTTACCCACTGCCTATAGAATCAATCCAACTTCTTTAGTCTGGCACCTGAGGCCCTTTAGGATCTAGCCTCTCTAAAGTTTCAAACTGTCCCCTTAATACAGGGTCAATCCACCAAAAGTATTTGTCCAGCGTCCATTACAGTCTGTATGCACGATCACCGGCCACTCGCTGTGAGCCTTCCCAGTGCCTCACGCCTCACCGTCCTGCTGCGCATGTAAAGTCACCTCTCCTCTGTCCCTGAGCAGATGTCATTTCGTAGGGAGATTTTCTTGTGCCTTTAGCAGGTGAGAAGCATAGTCAGTACCGTCTCCGCCCTCCTCAGAACACTCATAGGCTCTGGCATCGCCTGCTAGCAAGCTTTTATGTGTCAGTGGACACAGAAATCTTGTTTCCTATGGAAACGAGTCTCACTTTGGAGAACTGTTGCTGATGACATCATCCATTATCTTGTGCTTGCTCTGCTCAGGATGGTAAGGAGGCCTGAGGGGCAGGGAGGCTGAGAGACGGGGCTAGGGACAGGGTTTGTGGGAACAGAGGGAGGAAGGTGACAGATGCCTTGCATTCAGTGGATACCTGTTAGGCGAGTGACACGTGACTGTCAGCATTGTCTGAGGCACAACAGGGAGCAATGAGTTACTTGGGGAGAGGCTCCCTTCTCTCTCTTAAAGATTGTCTAGTCACGGGCAGTTCCGTTTAGGAGATGCAAAGATGGATAGGTCTGCTTCGGGTCTGGACTGTGGGGCTCAGAAAGGTGGGATGCAGGCAGACACGTTAAGAGAGCATTATAACATGGGATGGTGAGTACCATTGAAGAAAGACACATACACACAGCAGGAGCTCAGAAGAGGATGTCATCCGCGCTTCCTAGAGCAGAGAGTGGTTGCTGGGCACCGACTCAGTTGCACTCTGAGTGAAGGGCATGTTTCTCCTCCCACCACGGCCTCTCCACATTGCTTTCCCAACCCTCAGCCTCTTGTACCTTGCTCTAACAGTCTGGGCTGCAGCCACATGAGCCCAAGTTGCATCTTCCTTCTAAGCCTCTCAACCTGTGTTCTTACCCAGTGCCATGCAGTCCTTAAAATGCACGTAAATCACTGCAGGATCTTCAGATCGGCTTCGGGAGGTCTCCCACGAGAGCCGAGCTTCTGCTTTTCCAACAAGATCCTGAGAGACGCCCACCCCACTGCTCCATCCACGAGTCAGACTTCGAGTGGCAAGATTACTTCTGCTTCCCTGAAATACCTCCCACCGCATTCGGACACTCTTGGTTTGTATGAGTGAAATGAGGTGTCTTCCCTGTAAGATCATTCTCAGCTCAAGACTGACCGTCCTAGTGCTTCTTGTCTCTTCCCTGGCTAACAGCGAGGAAGGGCATGTTCCAATGCACCTACTCCCAGGGTGGTATCTGTTACTGAGTTGAGCCTCAATAAATATTTGCTTAATTGAATTTGAACTGAACGTAAAATATTACTGCGTATGGGCGAAGTATGTGTGTGTTGGTGCTTGTATGTTTGTGTGTGTGAGTGTGTTGTGCATGTGCTATCTGTATTCAGTCCAGGCTGACCAAATCAGAATGCACAGAAAACCACGTCACTGTGTCACTACAAATTATAATAAAATACAGATTATAGTTCTCAGGGTGGCAGAAATCATCCACATATGTTCCGTGAAAACAGACTTCTTTGTATTTGTTGATCACTGGGCCTCCATAGTGTAAAACTGAGCCTTACACATAGTAAGTGATCAGTAAGTCTTTGTTGAAGCTTAAATAAATGAAGAACATACTGAGCTTCAATTTTCCTAGGAAATGGAGTAGTTAAAGTCACGTTAGGATACAGTGGCAGACTTGCCTAACATGCACAAGGGTTTGATTCCCAACAGCAGGAAAAACAAAACAACAACAACAAAACACCAGCACCACTGAAAAAAAAAATCTTCACTTTGCTGGAAGAGGGTACAAACAAACAGAGGAGCCTGGAGATTTCCATTCTAGAAAAGTAGGGCCAGAAAAATATGAAAATCCTCTCCCCATAATAAAAGCATTAATTTTTTCTTTTACTAAGAGCATTTTCATACTGAGGAACAAAACAAAATCTAAGATATTTTCCATGTGACTTGTCCTTTTTCTGACACACCGCATTGTTTCAGATCAACAAAGATTTTGTTTTGCTATTGTGAAATATCAAAAGAGAGCCACTTAATTGCGAATGTAAAAGCCATTGCCTTGCCTCTCCTTTATTTCTGCTGACGAGGAAGGTTTTGCAGCCTTACTTGATACAAAAATAGCTCTGTTTTGCTGACCATTGTCATCTGCACCGGGTGGGGCAGTGATAATGAACTTAGAACACAGGAAGTTCACCATTTTACAGCATTAAAATAGAATTTCTGGTTATAGAGACACTTCTCCCGCAGAGGAAAAGTGGCTAGAGTTTTTTTTTTGGGGGGGGGGTTCGGTCTGTTGACATTACTATATCATATTAATACATTAGGACATTCATGTAATTAACACTGCAGAAATATTGCTTCATTGTATTTTTTATTTGAACGATATTTTTCCAAAATATTTTAAAATTTCCTATTGCCGATTAAGCATCGTAGTTGTCCTGGAATAGGTGACTCCCGTGTTCAACAATAAACTTTTTAAAGCTCGTCTTTTCCTTTAAAGAGTTACCCCATAGCTTCATTATGTTTAAGGGGTAATCCAATAGCAGGCGTAGGAATTGGGAATAGTTTGCTAAGTGCTGTACCTACTGTTAAATTGATTCAGGATAAAGACAATCTCATTAATCCACAAAGTAATCCTCAGAGGTAGCTTTTGTCCTTTCCGTTTAACAGAGAAGGAACAAATCAGTGTGACCTGTCCAGGTTTTACACAGTCAGCTCTGGTGGTGAAAATCTGACTTGTCTTCCTGACTTCAAAACCCATGCACTTCCTTCCTCAGAAAAACATCTTCGGAAAGCTACTGTCTACTTGATTAAAATGTCATGTCTGTGCAAAACTATGCCAGTCTAGGGTGCCTGTATTTTAGATAATAGAATTATACTTTGTTCATTTATTCAATAAACATTTACTGGGTTTCTCCTATGCACTTGATGAGATGCTAATTGCTAAACATAGAGATAAAAGAATAGAGTACAGAGAAACAGACAATTCAAAGACAAATGCAATTTAAAATTGGCAATATTCCGCTGCTTTTGAGTTACAAAAATGCCAGTTTTGTATGAGTTATACTAAAGATCTTATCTAACAGAGCAGCACATTTTATTTCAACTTAGTATTATAAGAAAACCAAGATGTCAGTGTTATTTCTCCACATTTTAATTGCATCACATATGCAGATAAAAATGTTTCTTTAGGTTCAGTGGAGCCCTAGACTCTCCTGGGACTGGGAACGGAACTGGGCTCTGGGTGAGCCAGGCTCTGAGCCTTCTTAGCTTTATCCCCCTTCCTTGGAATAACGGAGAGAATGTCACTATTTCAGTGGTCATTCTTCAATAAATGAGCTTATCAGTAACTTTCCAGTAATTTCCACTTACTCAGCACCCAGCTCCTTCATCCTGACTTCAAGTTGAAGATTCTGGAACAGAAACAATCGGCATTTTGGTTTCTAAATACTGTAATTCAATTGTCATCTTTCCTTATGATTTAAATTCCTTTTGACTAAATTTATGTTTTGGATTTTATAATTGCTCTGAGGAGCAGGAGGCAGCTTGTCAACATGCAGGTGATTCTTTGGAGTCTGTCTTCGGTGACACTGTTCTTACCCGTTGTCTACACATTCCAGACGCCACGGCTTCCCTGAGAAGTGCCTTAGGTTTTGGTCTTCTCCGTAGCACTGAAAGGACAGACCAAACTCAAACCAGCTTGGTAAATTCTGAGATCATTTGCAAAATGGTCCTGCACTGCACTTAAGGAGTGGCCAGAGCTGTCAGGAAATGATTCAGGACTAGGGTTCTCCAGCACAAGTGTGCTCCTATCCTCTGCGCACGCCATAATGAAAGGCTTATATCATCGACCTTCCTGAACATCCTACTCTGGTTCAACAGCTTCCAGGTTTGGGGGAAGAAGGGAGATCCTTAGCTTTGAGTCTCTGCCAGTCACTGAGCACAACAGGCATACCCAGGAGTGGACATCACTCCACTGTCCTACATTCTGCACTAGACTGAAGTGAAATCAATTAAATTCAAATTAACCAATACTTACATAGCTCCCACTGTTTGTCGAGTCCAGCGCTGGGCTGTGAGTATAAAACAACAAGCTAAATAGGTTTGATCTCTGCATTTATGACCTTTACAGTAACACATGTGTGTAAGATACTAGTCCCAAATGCAAGTACATGTATAATAGTTACTAAGATCACAGATCTGAAAACAAGGTGCTATGAAGAGATATTGGGGAAGACCTAAAGTAGGCTGAGCCTCACTGAGAGAAGGTCGGGAAGCTAAAGAAAGAGAGAAAGGGCTATAGGCGGGAGTGGTAGCTCGGTGCCAGGCGAGGAACGGTGAGCCTAGTGCCCGAGGGTAGCTCTTGCAATCTGGATCCTACTTTTAGAGGGAGGCAGAGCTGGTGAAGCCTTTCAAAGAGATGAATAGTGAAGTGTCTCTGCATCTTTTAAAAATCTTACTGTATTAGTACGTTTTTTGCAATTCACACAGTTTACTATCATCTTGGGCAGCGGTTACATGTATATGTAACAGCGTTTCTTTTCTAATCTGCTAACCCTAACCCTAAACCCTGGAGGACCCCTCATGGGCAGTAGGGCCTTGGAGGAAGTGGCCTTGTTCCCTGAAAAGGACTGAGTATGTATCTTGTGTGGCCCCTGCAGAGATCCCATCTTCCCAAAGAACACTCTGCCCTTTGTGTGTAATTAGTAAGGCAGAGATGACTCTATGCTTTAAAGGTCTCCCAGTGACCAAATTTGGCCTCTGAGAACTGGACTGAAACATTTCGTATGAGTCACATCTATCTGCCTCATTGTCTGTCATTAGTTGTCATGGAAACTACACAGCACGGTTCAAGGGTTCAGAATTCCTGAAGTTAGCCTCAAAATTACCAAAGTTTATTCAGCAAACAAGTTTGCTTACTTTGTTAATCTTTAGCTACTTCCTGAGCTGTTGAGACTTTGAGCAGAAGATCTCAGTACTTGCCTAAAGAACTCAATACTTGCCTAAAGCCCACCCTGGTCTTTTTACAGAAATCAGAACAATAAACCTGTTCTTGTGTTCTGCTCTCAGCGTGGCATTGATATTTGAAAGAATTCCAAATCACTTACAAGGTTATCTGATTGTAGGATCAAAGTTGCTCCCTGGCTAACTCAGAAAGTACACATGTGAAAGAAATTTAAAAAGTTCTTCACCTTGTCTTTTCTTGGCTCATCCTAATCTCATGACAAAATCGCCAGCCCAATCTTAATGGCCACTAGGTTTACTCTAGGAAATAGGCACATCACTAAGATGTTTGACAGATTTTTGCCACTTGAAATTCTTTGAGGATATCTACAAATCTCTGAAACTCGAGCAAGTTTTATGTCCGTGGGCATCCTGGGTATTCAAAGACTGGAGTGAATCTCGTGGCTTTTTTAGCAAGGAATTTGAATCAGGGAGACCTACCTTCACAGACTGGCTTCAACGCTTCACAGCTGTTTTACCGAGTCGACCAGGCCCTTGTCTACCTATCCATAAAATATCGACTTCACCGCTATCACCGTTTGTCATTAAGACTATGCATGTGTACTTACCTTTTAAACGCAGAGTGTATTTGTTTTAATTTTTATTTTTAGTCCACATGTACAGTACGTAATGGTCACACTCGTCGTGGGCAGTTGGTCCGTGTGCACCGCACATCTTCATTTGTTTTGCACTCTCTTCCTCTTTTCTCCCTCCTCCCCCCTCCACCTCTTGGAATTTAGTATGTAGGTTGCTTAGAAGGGTCCTGTGCAGAGTAGATGCTTACCCGGTATGACTTTCTTTTCCTTTGCTGCATAGCTGCTCTGTGGCTGCTCCCTGCTCAGGAGCACTTCCAGCGTGTGCCAGCGGGTTGGCAACAAGTGAATCAACACGTTTGAGGGAAAATCTCAAATAAGGGAGCTGCACACTAACTCAGATGAATTTATGATTTGATTTTTTAAAGTTGCCCAAATGAAAGAGAATAACCGAGTGTGAAGAAGAGATAAATGTGGAGGGCAGCGACAGATACATCAGTGGAGCGGATGGCATTTAAGTCCTAATTCAGTGCCGTTGCCTTGTACGGCCCATGCATGCTCAGAAATCACAGCAATGCTCAGCTCACTTCGACTGGGTAATGCCTTCTCTCTCCGTAGGACCTCTGTGCTGTGGAATATCACCCCAGTGCTCCTGGGGACCAGCAGGCTCTCTTTCACCACAGCTCCCCATACCTCTCCTGGGTCCATCAGCTCAGGCTTTCTTGTTCACGTCAGTGACCTGTGAGGTCAGTCAGGGGAAGGCACACATCACTGCCAACGGTGTTGGTGCTCCCTGAGGAAAGGCCTTGTCCACATGCATGGCGGGATGTTTTCTCCAAGTCTGTGACACACTGGCGCTGACAAGTTCCAGCAGGCACTTGCTGGGTCTGTACTCATGCTCTGTTCTGCACAGTCGTGAGAACACATTGCTGCCGTGCTGCATCTCAAGGTCTAACACGGGGCAGGAGGACACACTCTACAGCACTGTGAACTGAGATTTCATAAGAAAGAAGCTGCTACAGGGAGCTGTCTACAGGGAGCTCAGCACCAACCCGGGAGCCACAACAGGATGGACATTGTCTCTGCCCCATCGACTTTTCCTCCCCTCTTCCAGCCCGGGTCTTCATGAAAAAGAAATCCCTAGCACTTTACCCAGTATTTAGTCAGACCAGAATTGCTAAGAAGTTCAGAATAGCAACTGGAGTTTAAGTTAAGGTCCTCTATTAAGGAGACAGAAGATTAAATATGAAAAGGGAATTAAATTGAATATTAAGAAAACACTGGGTTGGAAAATTGGAGACGGAAGTCTTGAAGAGAGTAAAGCTAAGGCCAAATTAGCATCGGGTGCCCTGCTTATCTCTTATATTGAATCTGATGGGCTATATGTAGCTCTATTATAGATAAGAAGACAGGAATAATGGAAACTCAAATCAAATTTATGTTCTATTTTGTAAGTTTAATGATTTATAATTATATCCAAATGTATGCTCTCTAAGTATCAATTTATTCTTCTGTGAAATACAGACAATTCTACCTTTGTTAAGGGTTGCTAAAAGAATAAATCAGACAATGGAAATGCACTCAGTCAGTGCAGGGACTAGTACACGAGAGGAACTCGGTACAGGACTTTTTTCTTCAATAGAACATTAAGGTGAAATAGAATTATTTCCCCAAAACTGAGGTTAAGAATTAGCTATTAGGACTTGCCAGATGACCACCCTTCCAACTCAGTCATAAGAAATGCTAGGACTTACCAGACAAGCGCATACCAGGTTGTGCTCTGGAGGTCTCCTCAGCAGAGCGGAGCAGAGTTGACTACCAACGCATCCACCTGACTGAAAAAGAGACCAATACTCAGGAAGGCAGTTTAACTTTAGGACTGAGATGTTAACCTACCACACAGACCCAGGGAGAGAATCCTTGGGTGTTGGAGGGAAGAGAGCTAAGTAGGAAACTCCTGGGATCCCTTGGGAGACCTGAGATCAAACTAGAAAGTTCATAGGACCTTTATTCCATTGAGGGGGCCAGGCTTAGAGGGTGAAATCATCACCAGGAGTGGTCCTGAAAAAGAAGGTAGTCTAGTGGCATCGTTGACCTCTGCCATGGGTACTGCACTCAGCAGAATATTCCAGGCCAATATGCAGGTGCTCTGCCTGCACTATAATCACAGTCTCCTTAGTCCCGGTGAGGTCCCAGGGTTTGGCAATGCCAAGTTGTCGTGTGATGCCATTGATGCTGCTGAATTTACTTCTATAGCCAAGGCACCTTTATAGTAGGTAACAACTGGTTTTCTTTCTATACCAGTATCTGGAATTGCAGGGAATCACAATCAACAAAAAAATGGGTACACATACACACAGGATCATGGGGAAACCCAGCAACAGAAGACCCCCCAAGGTCTCCAAACTCCCCTGAGACAGAGTGTGGGGGCACAAATGGAGAGGAAAGCAAGTGCCAGGCAGTGGAGCTCTACAAAAAGTTTATAGAAGAAATGAAGAAACTGGATGAGCTCCAAGAGGAACTAAGTCAAACATTTGTGACATTATCATCCTACATGGACAACTCAGGGAGATGCTATCTCAAAAATAAGCACATAAACAAAAACTGGGTTGGGATATATCTAAGTGCAATGGCCCTGCATTCAATCACCAGTACTGAGGTGGGGGCGGCGAAAGGGAGTGAACTTATCAATTAACTTTCCTTGAGTTGTTACATCATTTAATACTCAGTATGTTCTTTCATATTTCTCTCGTAATTTACTCTGTAATGTGTATACAAGAGTCCTAGATTTTTTAAAAAATATAAGTATTATTGGGATATACTAAAATGCTAAATAATTTACTGATTTAACATGTAAATTCAATACTTTTTAGTATAATCACAGAGTTGTGCACCCATCAGTACAATTAATTTGAGAAATTAAGGTCCCTGGTTCCTTTTATCTTTCTGTGCTATATACGTATGTCCTATATACTGGTATTTAAGCCAGTCCTGGGCTGGCTCCGTTAGTAATCTCAGGATGGTTGCCACATCTAGAAATCACAACTAGCAAAGACAGCTTGTACAAGAAGAACTCTTTATTTTTAATTTTAGTGAAAAGCCTCTCTAAATCCCCAGCCCAAGGACCTTAATGAATGCATTTCACAATGAAGATAAAGGGAAGCAAGTAGGGTTGACAGCTCTGTCACTGATGCTGATCAGAATCCCAGCGGACATTTCCACAAATCATAATGCCATACGTTGACACCCGAATGACCAAAATCCCTGAAGTCTAAATTCACTAAAAACACCCACAAAGTCACAATCCTGAAAGATCAATTATCCCAAATGTTGAAGTTCTAAAATCTGAGATCTCAAAAACTCCAATTCCCTTCAAAAGGAAAGGCTGTGGATGCAGGATCGAAAGCTGGGTTCTGGGAAAAAGATGATTTGTTTTATGCTGTAATGAAGATCATTGCATCCTGTTATACAGAACAAATACTGGATGAAAGACTAAAATGTAGAAGTCAATAATTATTGGTGCTGCTGAAACAAAAACTCACTTAATCATACTTAGTTACAGTGGCCTAGCAATAACCAGGCTTTCAAATGGACAGCATGTACTTAGCAAACGTGTAAAAGCACAGCCACTCTCCAAATACTAATGCAACATGGGATTTGAAAATCAGAGAAGTAAAATGGAGAAAAAAACCAGGCTTTCAAATGGACAGCATGTACTTAGCAAACGTGTAAAAGCACAGCCACTCTCCAAATACTAATGCAACATGGGATTTGAAAATCAAAGAAGTAAAATGGAGAAAAATACAAAATATCTCCCCTTAAATCAGGTACTACTTCACACATAACAGCAGCCTTACTTCACAAAGTAAGTACCTTTGGCACAGAATAAAAGAATTTGCATTGGAGGAGCTTGCTGATACTGAGGTTTCTCTAGTTCTACAAAACACATTGAATGGAAAAATATTCTTCATCAGGGATTGGACTGGCAAAGAAGGTAAATTTCCTATATTTGCCACTAAATCTAACATGGACAAATTAGCACATACTTCATTTTGGCTAAGGATGCTACTCTCAAAACTGTCCCCACATCTTTGCATTATATGCAAGCTATTCTCTTATCTCATCCCAAAATTCTAGAAAGTATCCACTCAGCTATGTATCAGAGACCGGAAAAAGCAAACACTTCATAAATGCTCATTTGGAGACTTAATAGTCTTTGAAAGAGTTCAATTGAATCCCCAAATTATTATGATGGAATTTGGTAAGTCAAGGCTTTGATTTATTTTCATTTTATTTTATTTTTGGTTTTTTTTTAGACAGGATCTCACTGTGTAGTTGAGACTGACCTGGAACTCACTGTGTAGCCCAGGGTGGTCTTGAACTCACAGCGATCCTCCTGCCTCAGCCTCACAAGTGCTGGAATTACAGGCGTGTGCCACCATGCCCAGCCAAGGCTTTTACATGTAAATTTTAAGTTGTATTAATAAAGTTTCATTTTTGCATTCACCTTAATTCATTTGGTAAAAACTTCAAATGAGTGGATTGGCAATGCCATATAGCAACAATGAAAATTTCAAATTAAAAATATGTAATTTGTCTGCAGTGGCAGTCTTTGTAGCTGGTGAAATTCCAGGGACTTTTAATAAATAAAAGTCAAATGTTGTATAAAAAGCCTGCCAGGTTACTGACTAGTTGGAAAATAATATTGTGTACTGTAGGATAAGAAGACACTTACGCAGAAGGGTCGCTGTTTGATCACCAGTATTGTCTCTGCTAAAATTTAATAAGAAAAGCTTGTGTCAGTGCATATTAAATCATAGGAGTATTTCAAAAGAGCAACAATTTTAAAGAAATTTAAAAATGATTTTTCCAAAGTCATCCCATGTTACTGTGTTGAGTTGGCATTGTACAGAAATGGACAGCCATATTGGTCTAGAAATGTTAATTTATTTTTATTTTTACTTTTAATTTTTTTTCCATGTGTACAGAGGTAACATCGTACTAAATATGTAAGGTCATATCTACGTGGTTTTGTTTACAGAAACTAATAAAGTATTCTCTAAATAATGAAAAAAGGAATAAGATAAGACTATAAGAGCGAGAAGCAATTTAAATATGTTCAGGGACTATTTTCATCTCCAGAATTAAGGATTATTTTAATATTACATCATCGCCTTTTCTCTTTTACTTTCCTTTTTAGTTTTATTTTAGGATTCCCTATTTTTAATGTTCATACAGAGATTTCTTTAACTGAAATACCGAATAGTTTCTTTGGTGTGAAAAACTATAATAGTACACAGGATCCTAATGAGATAATTAATAATGTGAAATAGGAAGTAAAGGGCTAAAGGTGTAAGGAAAGTGGGAAGGGTGGGGGAAAGGTAATAAGGGAGAGGAAAAAAATATGAGAAACTGAAAAAATGGAAATAAAGTGTTTGTAAATGGGGAGGGGAGGAAGGGGTGAAGGGAGGGCAGGGACAAGGGGAAAAAATGAGAATCAAGACCTATTATGTAAAGGTACAGAATCCCAATGATGAATGTAATTGTATTGTATACCTAGATTGTACCAATAAACTCAATAAAAAGAAAAAAAAATAAAAATGATTTTTCCAGAAGTATAGTTTTTGGATTTGGGCCTTTCAGGATTTTATCATTTCAGGATTATGACATTCTAGAATGTGTGTTTTGCTTTGTGGGATTAAGAAATTTACCTTCGATTATCCAGGAAGTCCACAGACAGGTGAGCTATGAACCTAGGTTTATTTTCCTCCAAAGCGGATGTTCTTGGGCAATGTTGTCTCCTGGGTGGTACAGCCCATGTATTCAGAGAAAACATGTGAGGTGAGTCACCCCTCCCTTAGTTATAAGACTTACAGGTGTGTTTCATTTCCGAGAGACTTGTGGTCGGGTGATTATTTGCTTTTCATTAACAGGACGGACAGTACTCTTTGCCATTGCTTAGAAAAATTGGGACTACATGACTTCTAGGTCATTAACAAGCCAGGAGAGGTGCACTATAGGTAAAATCTCTCATTTCAATTATTATTATTTTATTGGTATTTTCTGTGACAAACTGTGTAACATTGCCCAGCAGTTCATGGCCAGAGACAGCTGCTATTGCCGTGTGGCAGTTTATATAAATCTCCAAGTGGACTGGTTTACCTGCCAGTCAGTAAGGAAACAGAGTGCGGAGAGAGTTGATCCGAGCACTGTTGACCATCGCCTGAGTCAGTCGTGCAGCGTGATGAGCGACTCTCCCAAGAACCTTCCCATACAAGGCCACGGCAGCAGCCCCTGAGCACTGGCACAGACCTGACAATACCGGTTTAGCTGGATCCCTATCAAATCTCCTCTTATTGTGATTTTGGCTGAGATGGGGCCTCCGGCATGAGTGAGAATGTAATTGAAATAATCTCTTATTTCCAGCCCAATCTTTCTTCTAAGCTCCCGATTCTTACACGAACCCGAGAAGTTGAGAGTGACACCACACATCACCGAGCGGAACTCTCAAGCTTATTCAAAATCAGGCTCTGAGTCTTGACTAGAACTGTGTAACATCCACGCCTCCTTCGGCTCCCAGGTGCAGCTTTCCCGTCTCTGCCCTTGTCCGTGAGAAGTGCGTCTTGCTTACTTTCTCTCCTGCCGGTGCAGTGCTCACCGAGGCGCTGCCTTGTTAACACCGGAAACGTCGCTGGTGGGTGCACACCAGAACAGCAGGGACAGCACAGCTCTTGTTCTCCTTACCAGTGCCCAGCATGCAGGTGCCATTGAGGATCTGAGAAATTAATGCCGGCCCCGCATCGCGTCGCAGATGTGTAGAGGTGGTAGCTTTGTTGCTTCTGAAGAACCTGCAAATCTGCTCAAAGAGAAATTGCCGGGGTGCTTTAATGTAGAAAACGTCTCTGTGGAAAGTGACTTGTTTGCTGAATTAATTCAGAGATAAAACATGTGACAGTGAAGAAATGTTATGCTGTTTTTAATTTCTGGGTAAAAACTTGATATCTTAAAACATCAGAGTAACAGTGCGAAAAAATGCTAGGAAACATAAAATTGTTTCTTAATATTTATCTTGAAATATAGGGTTGGGACTAAATTGAAAGTGCATTAATTACATCAGAGATCTGTAGTCCCTTTATTTGACAAATCAGCCACGTTAAGTCTGTGTAGTTTATTTGATTTGATGCCACTGTAGTAGCTTTTACGTTTCTGGGATGAAATATTTGACATGCACAGCTAGGGAGGGAATAGCTATTTTTTGGCTTGTGGCTGTAGAGGTTCTGTCTATGGCTGACTGGCTCCTAGGTGGAAACATTGTAGCAGGATGAGGAGGGCAGGCAGGGGAAAGGAGCTCAACTCGTGGGATCTGGAAAGCAAAGACCAGGAAAAGAGACAGACTACCCGGTTAGGGATCTGAAATAGTGCTGAAGACGGCACCTTAGGACCCGCCCCCGCACAGAAGTGTGCTTTACTGATGCCTCAGGTGGTGCTCAAACCGGTTAAATTGACAACCAAGATTAACCACCAATCTACTAACATTAGATTATAAAAGGGATATTAATCCCTGAACTCTCAATCCCTCATGCAGCGTTTATTTCATTTTACATCAAGTTTAAAAAAAACTTGTACAGCCTGTATGATCTTGTGATGTATCTCAGCAGAAGGGCAGAAACCATGAATTTTGGTGATCTTATTGTTAATCGGTTAGAATTTTTATTTTATTTGTTTCCATTAGAATATTTTTAAATGACTTATTTTTAGTAGAATTTCATCTACTCCAAAATAAAGAAGATTCTCTATTTCTTTCCTTCTTTAGAAAGAGAAAAAAAACATACATACATACCATGGTACATTCACAAAATGGTATAATTTTTAAGCATTAAAAATGAGCTTGCTGACAGGGGATTTAGCTCAGTGGTTCGGTGGCCTGCGTCGAAAGCACAAGGACCCGAGTACAATCCTGAAAAAAAAAAAAAAAAAAAAAAAAAAAAGCTTGCTTTGCTGTACAGAAGCTTTTTAATTTAATGTAATCCCATCTGTTGACTCTTGGTAATATGGACCAAAGGAAACTATCAAGGCATAGCTTGCAGAATAGGAAAACGTTTTTGTCAGCTGCTTTTCTGATAAATACACAAGGAACTCAGAAAATTACCGCCCCACACCAAATGACCCAGTCAAAAAATGGGCAAATGAGCTGAATGGACATTTCTAAAAAGAAGAAATATAAGTGGCCAGTGAATACATGAACATGTTCAACCTCAATGGACTCACTAGGGAAACGCAAATCCAACAGCTCAGATTTCATCTCAGCCCGGTCAAGATGACCGCCATCTAGAACACAGAAAGAGACAGGCGCTGGTAAGGATGTGTGGGAATAAGAATCCCTGTACCTTGTTGGTGGGGACGTGAACTAGTTACAACCACTACGGACATCAGTGTGGAGACTCCTCAATGAACCAAAACAGGGATTCCATTTGACCCAGTTATCCCTCTCTTGGGTGTACACCAGAAGATTAGGTATCATAGTGTTGGGATTCGTGCACACCCATATTGGTCACGAGGCAATTCGCAGTAGCCACGTGCTGGCCATGGCCTAGATGCCCGTCAGCGTATGCGCAGATGAAGGAATGCGGAGCGTACACGCACAGTGGAGCATCAAACCACATCTTCTTCTGGAGAATGCCTGGAACGAGATGATACGCTAAGCAAAGTAGGTCAGACACGGAAAGTCAAGTATCACATGGTTTATATGAGAAGCATAAAATATAAATAAATAAGTGAATAAAAGAAAAAGAAATGAAGTCATACGGCTTAGGTGGGTTTGTATACACGCACAGCATGACATTTCCACCATCATGAAACTGCTTGGCAGCATGTCTTAGAGTGTTCCCTCCACGGTAAAGTGACACCCGACTGTATAACGTGTGGTTCTTTGTTTGGGGTAATAATACAAATACAGTTTAATATAAAGTGTCTTTCCGGACTCAGAAAGTACGAATTTTACTATCTATAATCTTGTAATATACATATATATATTATATAATATATATATGTATATATATATATAATTTTTAAAAAATTAATCTGAATGGAGGATAGAATAAGTGAATCTATAAAGCCCTATTCTTTGAAAGTTATCAGCAGAGCCAGAGAGATGGTGTTCTGCATGGATGGTACAAATTCTGTCTTATTTATTTATCAGCAAAGGGAAGTGTCAAAAGGCAGTCTACCTCCTCAATCAGCCTGAAGAAAGTTGTTGCATTTATTATTCATATATTTCTCTCCCAGGAAAGATGATTGTTCTAAAAAAGACTCCACCATGCTGAATTCTTCTAGAGGTAATTGAGGAATTAGAAAATAAAACTACAGTTATATCAAGGACTCAAAGCAAGATTTGCCAAAAATAATGTATTTACAGATAAGCGAGAGTTAACTCTTGAAATACTGTGTTGAGAAATCGCTGAATCATTGCACAAAATGTGATTGGATGATATTGGTGAAAGGTACAGGAATGAAATACCAACCTCTTTTATAAAAGGGAAGGGGAAATTAAAATTTAAAGAATTTCAGAGTTCATCAAATCTGTACTGATTTCCAGGAAGCAGGCAAGAATTTTAATAAGAGCCCAAATCATGACTCTTGATATGAATACTCTCCTGCTTTAATTTACATATACTCTTTGACAAGAAATATATCATTAAAGTCATTTGTCTAATCAACAAATATTTTTGACTCTGCTATACACTATTGTTTTAGGAATTGGTACAGTTAAGAAAATCTCAGTTTCCCCTTGTATAATATTAATCTATTTTAGAAGAGAGGGAGAAAAAACAAAATAGAGCAAATTAGAAAAGTAAATATAAAAATAGTTATGAAGTTAATAAGTAACTAATGTTCTTTCGTTTAATGAGTGTCCTTTCTAATAATCTGGACTTTTTGAGATTAAAACAATCAGAGGAAGCTGATATTTAAAGGAATTACTTAGATAAATATAAGAATGATTGAAAAGGTGCATTGTAAAATGACTTCATGTAATTCTACAGCCCCTTTAAGAGAGTTCTCTCTGGTGGTGTGTTTCTGAATTGCTTTCTAGAAGGCTCATGGAAACATGGGTTCCTGGGCTCCATCTGTAGAGGTTCTGATTTACTGGAGCTGGGTAAAATCCAGAAATTTATATTTGTAACTAATTTCCAGAAGCTGCTGTTGCTGCTGCATTTGGCCCATACTTTAAGTAGCACTATTACAGACAAAACATTTTTACTAACAAACTGCGGAGGGAGAGGGAGAGATAGAAACAGAGATACAGAGAGAGACACACAGAGAGACAGTGACAGGGAGAGCAAGATTAAGGTATTTTATAAATGTGATACTATAGCATAGAGGCACTTGTGTATAATTCATCCTATTTGATCTGTAAAAATGCCAAAGTATTTTGGTAGGGCAGCTGATTTTACCCCTGCATTATTTCTTTAGTCATTCCATCTCACCAATAATCACATAATACATACAGTAATCATAAGATATGTCCAACAATCTAGTTACATATGGCAAGTGACATTAAAAATGTACTAGGAGAAAATGTAATCGGAGGAGACTGTTTTATATCAGAGAGTCCAGGATGCCTCTCTGAAACCGCCAAGGTTATACAGTTACTGGGCGAGAAAGCTGTGACATTCTCCAAATCCCTTACGCTGCTTTTAAGATGCACAAGGTCAGGAAGTCACAGAGGCACTCAGAGGAGGAAGTGCCACAGTCTGGGGCTAAATCTAAGGAAACCCCACTCCCAGGAGGCTCTCACTATGTACAGGAGAGTGTGGAGGCAAATCCTCATTCCAGGGAGCCGCAGACACTTTGTCAGGGAGTTTGTGGTCATCTGTCTCATGGGGAAGCACTTTTCTGAAGATCATCAAATCAGGGAGGAAAGGAGCTTATCGTTTAGCACATTGGGCATCTATTCTCCTGTGCTGGCGCTTGCTACTCCTCTTTTACTGACGAGCAAACTCACATTCACAGAGGTTAAATAACAAAGCCAAGATCATATGTCTTGGCAGAAATGGGCGAAAATCCTCCTCTGCCTGATGGAAAGTCAGTCTGATCAGTGGCTCAGAGCCAAGTCCACTCAGAGCTCTAGAGAAATTCCAGTGGCTCCCAGGAGACCACGACTTTGAAGGAAACTCTTGACTGTGAGCAAGGGTGGGGATGAGCCTGGGCATTTCTGAGTAGGTAACAGAATCATGGGAAACAGATGCTGGAACCCATGCTTAAAGACTGTTCAGCACTACTGGCCTGGGGCCACACACACACACACACACACACACACACACACACACACACACTTCTACTTGGCTTCTAGGTCATTTTAAGCCCAGTGATGTTCTGTTCTATAAGTTTAGCTATTTTCAAGTCTGATTAGGAAAATAGAAATAAGAAAGTAGGTTAACATGGCTGGAATCGGTACAAAAATATTTTAAGATTTCAGGGGGAAAGTTATTATTTCATCTGATGCAACTCATTTAATAAAAAATTCTAAGCTTATCAGACTTAAAAACAACATTTCTAAGAATCTCGATACTGAAAAGACAGGACTAAGTAACATGCCTTAATTCTGCCATCATACTGTCAGACCTGACTGTATTAATGGATTTTTAATGAATGCCCTTCCTTGGACTTTGTCCCTTACAGTCTTATTATGCTTGATACATGATGGAAATCAGCATCATGCAGTGCGTGGTGGTTACACAGGCTTACTACAGCCTCAGTAAACCCTCTTGTCCATACTCAGGCCACGGAATACAAAAAGGTTGCCAAGTAAAGGGGATTATCATAGGATAAGTATAAGTTCTTGAAAATAAAATACCTGACTGCAAAAAAATGAGAAAATCTTATGGAAGAATTATAGCAAAAAAAAAAAAAAAAAAAAAAAAATTAAAAATTTTTTTAAAAAAAAAAAAAAAAAAAAAAAAGAATTGAGAAAATTTCTCAGGAAAGAGAATAAACAATGGGATAAAAAATAGGATAGAAAAAAATAGGGGAAAGGGAGGCTAATCAATGGATAAAAAGTCACAAATAGAAGGCAGAAGCTCTAGCGTGCTATTGCACGTAGAGTGAGTACACATAACAATCATGTAATGTACATAAAATAAGAACCAAGATGCACCATGTGAAGGTACATGATCCCAGTGATGAATGTAACTGTACCGTATACCTAAAATGTACCAATAAACTCAATGAGGAAAAAAAACCCTAAAATCTTGCTCACCTAATTATAAAAACTCACCGAGGGTAAAAATTTTATAAGATCTCAGAAGAATAAGAACAGGCTAATAAAAGGCCATTCATCTTCTCTGAAGCTAGAAAACATCACCCTAAAGATTTGAAAGTGGCGTTCTGCAGAGCTCAAGTTGTCAATCAAATTTAATAAAGGATCAAATGCAATTTTACAGAGTTTCTGTCAAAAATGTGACTTCCGTGAACGTTTTGTGTGTCAAGTGCTAGAATATATGCTTCCATAAAGTTAGGAAACTAAAAAGAAAGAAGGAGACAAAAGAGTCACCAAAAGGGAATCCTGGCAAGGTCACCCTAGGAGGCTGTGGCATCCCTGACCCAGAGAGAGCACTTTGCCACCCTGAGGTTGGCTTTTGCGTGCATGTGTGTGCGTGCATGTGTGTAGGGACATTAGTTAAGAAAATGTGCCTTTGGGGTGCAGTTTTTCTACATCTTTCAAATAGTAAGTACACAAGGTAAGAAAATGAAGAAAAAATAAAGGTGCTACAAATTTCTGGGGGCAGGGATGTTTTGGGAAAAAACAACCAAAATATTTGGTTGATAAAGAAAATTGTAGCCAGGTGTGGTGGCTTACGCCTGTAATCCCAGCACTAGAGCGGCTAAGGCAGTTAGCCTTAGCCTCTTGAGTTCCAGACCAGCCTGGGCTACATAGTGAGTTCCAGGTCAGCCTCAACTACATAGTGAGACCCTGTCTCAAAAGCAAAAACAAAAATTGTAATTGGAAGATCCATGTTGTTGAGCACCTGTAAGTACTTTTGTATCATAATAATGTAATCACACATTCGAATTTCACCTCAAAATGTGGCCCTGGAATAGAGGGTCCCTAACATAAAGAAATGGTATGCATAGAAGCTGCCCATTCATGATCCAGGGCCCTAGTGGGTGCCTTACATTGGGGCCAGTACCGAACCCTATGTTTTTTCCTGTAAATATTCACCTACAATATGGTTTAATTTATACGACAAGCACAACAAGAGATTAACAATTACTACTAGGAAAAGAACAATTATGATAATATACTGTAATAATATTGTCTGCATTACTACTCCCGAGCTTGGAGACCATTTTTAAGTGATATTAGGGTTACTTCAGCATAAGCACTGAGACGCTCTAATCAGTTGGTCTGTTAACCCAGACAGGTAACGGTAAGTGACCAGTAGAGAGCTGGACGGAGGTGAATCATGGCCCTGGCATCAGGACAGTGTGAGATTTCATCACATCTCTCAGAATAAAGTTTGATTTAAAATACAAATGGTTTATATCTCAAGCTTTCCATTTCTTATTTTCAGACTGTAGTGGATTAAGGGTAACCAAAACTGCCAACATGGGGACTGCAGGTAAGGAGAGACTGTCCTGACTGTTCAGCCCTCACCTAAGAAAGAACAGGGATGTGTGGAGCACGCAGGCCCTGCTGGGGTTGCTCTCGGTGCTTGCCGTAGTCTCCCTAACTGTCACTACTCTCTGTTGGGCCCAGCCCCTGTGCCTATGGCACGCACAAGGAACCTGAGAGTCAGAGATAGAGCAGTGTGTTGAAGGTCTCACAGCTCGGAAGGAGTCGGCTCCCTGAAGAGAACCACACAGCTGTTCTTCACTTCTACTCCGTGCTGCCCTTCAAGTCAGCTGGTGCAGCCGGCAAGTGTTGGGTTATGTTCATAAATGGAAATCAGGACGTTACGGTGTGAGGGTAACGCAAAAGGCCTATGGAGAAAGAAACGGCAGTTTGACTTAAGTGTTTATGTCTCAGCGGCATGGCTGTGGGCTGGGACAGGGAGGCCGGAGGAAGCAGTTTTGGTTTAAAGGCTTTGTACACTGTAAAAATTATATGCCAATATTACTTTGACTACAAATAAAATCAATTATTTAAGAAGAGAGTTTTCAGCCAGGATTTAGAAATTTTGCCTCGAAGGCTTAAGCTCCTTTATAACTCATGGTTACTAAAATTATCTGTGCTTAAATTTGCCCACATAGAAAACTACTTTAAGGTTTTTCCAAGCATACCTAGCTATGATTCTATGATTCTGTCATAACCTTCGGAAACAGTAAGAGCTCGTGAGAACAGGTGGCCATCACAGGAGTGTAGACAGATAAATTCATCTTGTGTAATAAAACTGATATGTCTAGAAATACCACGAAGATGGAGGTGGACAGAAATGAAGGTCATTTTCTCTATAGTCTCTGTCTTGGTCACTTTCCTGTCACCGGGCCATAATATCTGACACCTGCAATTTAAAGCCCCCAGAAATCCACCTCCAGCCAGGCCCCACCTCCTACCAGCACGTTGAGTACTGGGTTTATCAATGGGTGAACCCACGAAGAGTACACTGCCCCATGATTCAGTCGCCTCCACACAAATGAGACTTTCGGGGGGCATTTTAGCTTTAGATTATAACACCCCCAAGTCCCTGTAACTTCCCCTCTCCTCCCTACCCCCTCTCCCGCCCGAGATCCCCAGTTCAAGGTTCTTGGTGCCACTGTCAAAGGCAGGATGTGAAGGCAGGATGAATCTTTGGTGTAGCTCACAGTGGCAGTTCTATAGTCCTTGAGCTGAATGCCCGACTAAAATTAGAACTCTGATAGGATGGTATGCACTAGAGAACTATTTTAGATGAAAAAATGCAGTTGAAAGGATTATTCATGTTTGAAACATGAATAACAGAGTTAATCTGCTGATAATTTGGAAAAAAATAGACAAGACTGTAGCCACTTGCTTCTTTTTTAAATTGAGCAGAAAAAGGAATTTCTCTTAGATTCTTATAGATGATTTATTTAAACCTATTATGTGGAACACTTCAAGTATATTTTTAAGCATAAAAATACTCAACAATGAGAAAAGAAAAAAAACGGAAACAAAGTCTTTGTAAACAGGGAAGGGTGGAGGGGTTGAAGGTAGGGCAGGGAAATGGGGAAAAAATAAGAACCAAGACATATCATGCAAAGGTCCAAATCCCCAATGATGAATGTCATCATATTGTATACCTAAAATGTACCAATAAACTTAAATAATAATAAAAAAATAAAAAGAAAAAATACTGAACAAAGTAGAAAACATGCATTTTGGTGGAGCAGGCTTGGCTAAACAGATTGCAAGAGAGGAAACCTGGGGACGAGTCATGAGCTTAGTGAGCTAATGCAGAACCGTTTAGCTGCCTAGGACTGGAGTGGAGCTGCGGCTGAACGGGAATAATGGTCTTCAGGCACCTATTTTCTTCTAACAAAAGAAAAATGACAATATAACAAATAGAATTTTCTGGGTTGGGGAAGTAGCTGAAAGCATTGGCCTAGCATCTGTGAGATCCTTGGTCTGACCCACTGTGCCAAGAACAAGTAAATAAACAGATACACGAAAACTTTCTTGGACAAACCCAAAGCCTCCACCCTTTTGAAATCAAAGAAATCTGAGGGTTAGCTTAAAGGGACAATGCACATTTCACCTCCTTAAGGGAATGAGACACGGAGATGCTCATGTTTGCAGCAGGGCCAGGTTTTCTTGGTGTTTATCATTGAGCAAACACTTTGTGCTGGGTTGAATTCGTAGGAAAGACCCTGTGGGCCTCAAAGTCCTCGGACTGTGGCACGTTAAGTGGTGTTGAGAACTGCTGTGCTGTAGACCTCCCAGAGGTAACTCAGAGAGCAGTCAGGAAGCCATTCTGTGCAAGGGACACTTGGCAAGGTGGCCAAACAGCCAGCAGACAGGCATTAGAAGAGGATGTGAATTCGAAAGGCTTCAACAATTGGTACAAATCCATTTCTCATTATTGATAAAGACACAATTTATATTTAGTTTTATAATAATTTTTTCGTAAAGCAGGCATGTGAAATCATATATCTCAAGACCCAACAAAATCTTGACCCACAGAGCCACTTGGGTGGAGGCCTCACTCAGCATTACCATAATTTTCAGCTGCACAAACTGTAAGACTGGAATGTTAGCAATTGCAACAATTCATAGACAATTTAGTATGGTTTAAATGTCTATTTAATTATGTAATAATTATCTAAATATCTGAAACTTAAAAATTTTAATCGTTTACATTGCAATTTGTTTTTACTCTTTTGTGAAGGGCCAGCTGCTTTAAGTTATGGGGAAAATGTGTCACTGTAGGGTGAAAACAGCCACAGGACAAGACCTGAATGAACGAGAGTGGCTGTCCTCTAATAAAACTTTATTTACAAGAACAGACTGTGGGCTTGACTTAGCCCACCGGTGCTGGCGCACCAACCCTGGAGCTGAGGTCATATTAAATCGCGTTTCCCAATTAGGGGCCATCGACATTTCGGGCGCCTCTTTCGCTGTTATCCCGAAGCCCCTGGAGGCGGCCTTCCTGCCTGCTTACTCCCCGAACGCTGGCAGCACCGGCTTCCCCAGTTCTGCCCTTGTAACAACCAAAGACTTTTCCACACATTGCCAAATGACCCTTGTGAGACAGCTCACCTGAAGGTTGCTGATTTAAGGTAACAGATTTTCAAAGCATGTGTGTCCCCAGGCCACAGCGAGGGCGGAGGGCGGCAGGGGGTTGAGGCATTTAAGTCTGAGTCTCTAGCCTGCAGGGCTTTGTGTCTAAGTGCACACACCCCATCTCCGCACATCCTGCCACCACCAGCCATCTGAGAAAGTCCTGCCTGTGACTCAGAAAGAAACACAGCTCCACCTTCATCTGTCTATGATACCTTCAGTTTTATTTACAAATATAAGACTCATAGCGACAGTTTGACGGTTATATTATGTAAACTGAGGCTCCACTGATGCAGCTGTGACATCTGACTGCTAAGTCTAATATTTTATAGAACTGTTCACCTCTACAAACCTAAGGGCTAGCTTAGGTATATTTCCTGTGGATGCATATTTTATACAGTCTGGCTTTTAAAAATTCAAGAACTTGTAGTAATAAATTTTGGGAGTGCATGGAAAACACATCAAATTCTATCATCATTGATTCTCGGCAATATCTAATTCAGTGTTCTCTGTGATTCGGTACTTTTTTTTTTTTTTTTG
>NW_022900930.1:2532481-2593372 GCF_012274545.1 Fukomys damarensis | reverse complement strand
GATTCGGTTCTTTTTTTTTTTTTTTTGGTACCAGGGATCGATGTTGGGTCCTTTTGCTTGTGAGGCAGGTGTCAGAACCACTGAGCAAAACCCCCAGGCCCTAGGATTCTGTACATTTAAAGAAACAAGAAGATACAAATACATGTTGTATTTGCCGGAATCTTCCACCATATCAGAAGACTGTAAAACACAGACGGTGAGAAATAATTCTCAAATAGTTTAGTGAGTTTCTCGATGCTACATTGTCCCAAAGGCTGATGATATGTGGTAAGAAATACTCTCTGGGATAATTTTTATGAGGGCAAAGCAAATGCTATAGCTCTGGCCAATTTTATTTCTATTATGAGGGCAAAAAAGGTGTTCATGTTTGCATTTCATTCTTGGTAGGTACAAGAGAGTTTGGGGCAGTAACTTTGGAAGGTGCTTTTGCCGCAATGTACCATCTTCTGTCGGGAAAAGGCAACTTCAATAGTACTTTCTAAATTAGGCTTAGCTCTTTACAACCCTGCCACTTAGAGAGGTGTTTCTAGCACAGAAAACTTAAAAGCTTTGTTCTTCTTGCTCTTAAAAATGTTCTTTCGTAATAAATCTTTATACATTTGATTGTGGAACTCAGAGCTCTCAATTCCCTAAGTAAATAAATTAGACATCATTCAATATTTGATTATAAGATTTACAGTTTTGTCCCTTCCAGTTTCTCAAGTGAATGCTCCACAGTTGAGCCCAGTGAACAGCTCCATTAATTCTGATCCTGGTACAAAACACCCTAAAAGCCAGGTTGCTAATGCAGACAAAGAAGAAGGTGGAGGAGGAGGACGAGGAGGACGAGGAGGAGGAGGAGGAGGAGGAGGAGGAGGTGGAAGGAACAATCCTTTACTTAAACCTCCATCCCTGTGCACAGCTGGCCTTTCCCTAAGTGTTTTTAACTCTGGAGAAACCATGCCTTCTGCAGTGCTAAAGTCAGCACAGCATTTGTTTCTAGGTGGGGTCCACTCTCTCCAGATAAGTGAGCTATTTGTCACCGAACTGCAACTAGAACGGACAGAGGAAGAGGGGTGGAACCGAGCGCACCCTTTGAAGAAGCTTTGGTTTTTCTGCAGTGTTCTTGAGATAATACCAGTGCACGTTATCAGAGCTCAACAGCCTTTGCAAACAGGGCAAAGCAGTTTGGACCAGTTCTTGCGTGATACGATTGAGACATCTGGGAAACTCTGTCTCTTATTTGTTTTTTCCAGAAAAACTTATTCCTTGACATATGGGGCTGCAGCATTTGTTCACACGCACTGCCGGGACTCCTGTGACTAAGCGCCTTTGCAGGGGTGGACTTCAGAGAAGGAAAAAAAGCAGACTCACCCGAAGAACGCAACAGGAGGAAAAGCTCCCTGTCCTGTGCTCAAAGACCTGGTGACAGAGACTAGGCTATTTTTAGCTCTGAAAATCATGCCTGGGTACACAACCTGCCTCTCTACTGCCATTAATAAGAGCTCATAATTAGAGCCAGGTGCTAAGAGTAGGCAAAGGCATTTCTTCTTGGGCAGGTTTTGGACCCCCCAAAAGTGCTCAAAAGAAGCCGCACGAAGAAATGTGGCCTTAAAAAAATTTATTCTCTGAGTAATATCGCCGGTTGGATTCATTGTAAGGCAAAGGGAGAGAAACATACGCGTGGTATTCATTATAGAACTGAATTTCCAGTGAACCGAGTGATTCACAGTTCACTTGACAGTTTCTTCCTTTCTCACATGCATAGGAAACCAAGGAAACAGAGTGACCACGCAGGCCTAAGTCCACCTATGTCCGAAAGCAAATAACCTACTGGCAACTTGGCACTTGGAGTTTTCGAGCAGGAAAATGCACTCCATTGCTTTCTGCTTATTTGTTTAGCAGCTACACCATCTACATTTCAGGCACTACTCCGCATCAACAACAACTTAAGGGAGGCATTTCCTGTAAGAGAAGAAACAGAGAAAAAATGGAATGAGAATTCTGATACGAGAGTACAAGTTCTGGTCCGCTTAGTCCTTCCTGTCCTCGGGCTCCTCACAGGAGTATTCCGAACCCGTCTCTTATCAGAGGCTCATTTGCCGTGATAGAAGGATCCAAACTTCACAGCACCCAGGACAGAGGGAGGACAAGCTGAAAGAGGAAACAGGAGAAAGAAGGTGTCCCCGTGTCACAAGTCGGAGAGTAAACTTAGAGGTCGGTGCCGACTGTGTACCAGCAGAGGCTGGAAGAGGTTTTGCCCAACATCACAGCCACGATGCCTTCCACCCCCTAATTAAGAGAGTTACCGGTAAGCCCTTAAATGGTGCCTTCACTCTAGTGAAATTTGATTAACGGATGTAAATGTAGACACGTAAAGAATATTGTTTAAAAAAGCAACAACCAAAGATAGCCATCAACCCTCCCTTAGATATAAAAGAAACAAAAGGCACACATTCAAGCAAACAAAGAAGAAAACCACAAACAAAAAAAAAGAGAAGTCCTCCTGGGTCAATTAAACAAACGTATTAATCAAAAAAGTTAGGTAATGTCTTCAAGTATTTACAGAACTAACCTCAGCCGTCAAATCTGAGTCACCTCAAGACAGCATGAGTAATGCAGCTGCGCAGAGTATCCTGCAAATATTTAGACCTCAGAGGGGCCCACGTACCTCCTGCTGACAGCTACAACACTGCATTTCCAACATGTCTAATTTCATACTGATTCTTTTCGTAAGATACCAATAAACTCTGTCCTTTTAGGATACGTTTAGCCATATCCTAAATAGATATCAAAGCGCTAGTAACATCAGGAGAGGTTCACAACCCCGCAAGCAATTAGACTTGGAAATGATCTCAGGAGTCATCTAACCCAACCCTCTGATTCCACAAACTGAGAAACGGAAAATACTTAATTATGTAAAGTGATGCCATGGGAGAAATAACTAAACGTAGATCTCCGGACATTTTGCTTACATCAGGATGCATGCACAAGAATTCCTGAAATGCCAAAGTGCGCAGTTTGAATATATACATTCTATAGACAGGTAGATAGGCAGACATAGGTAGATAGACAGATACTGTCAAAATTAATTCAAATTGTTGGGTCTAGGACACACAAAAAAAGGGCAAGATCTAGAAGACTTTTATTAGATAAAGACATCAACACATTTCTTGACGACTCACTATGTATCATATTAGAAAGATTTTTACTCTACATTTCTTTTAATTTAAAAAGGCAACAAGGGACGACCTGATAGCGCCTCAAGAGGAGCCTCTCTGAAACGAAGGGCCTTTTGCTTTTCATCTCCAAGCTTGGGTGGAAAGGGCTCCCTCTTGTGTTCCCTCGGTGGAACAGATTTTGTCTTTCAAACTGCCCTCTGAAGTGAAGAATTCCTTGTTCCTCTCCAGGGAAATAGTCTGAAACAAAAAACAGCTATCTTGTCACTTGCCTCTGCATGCTGTGTGTGCTGAAGATAAATCAATGCATAAGTGTAAATAATGAGTCTTTGCATTTTACTCCTGGCTTTGTTTGCTGCACGTAGCACAGTAATGAATTATCTCTCCATCCAAAGTACACAGAAACTGTAATTTAAGAAAAAGAAAAGAGAGAGTACTTTCTTTTATACTCAGTACACAAATGCATTAACTACTTGTTTTAGATGCTCTGTTCCTCAATGGCCCAAGGTCAATCAATTCATTAATTAGTGCATTAATATAGACAACAAGTTTCTATTTTTTAATGAAGCAATGTGCCAGTAATGTGGGACAAGAAATTATTCTTTAATACTAACAAACTTAGAGACCAGCATTTCTAAAACATTGTTGCAAAAAAACAAGAATAGTGATTCTCCTAAAAAAGAGAGAGAGAAATTATTCTTGTCATCAAGGCACATAGGTGCTGCATATGGCATGACAAGGGAGGTGCTCACAACGAAATAACACCGGGCATGCAGGACAAGCTCGTGAGTTGAGGCCCTAATGGTCCTGAGTACCCAGCGAAGAGACTCCCTGCTGAGAGAGACCAGGGCCACCAGCCATGCCCTTGAGTGCACGGTGGCAGGTCACCTGCAGCTAGAGTGGGAAATAGAGTTTCAATAGCCAGATATGGAGCTAGGGACAGGATCGCACGGATAAGATAAGGTGAACTGAAAATGGCTGGACTAGGATATCTATGGAGAAGCCACCGACGGGAGGCAGGCTGGGCTGAGGCAGACTAGAATCTTTGCGTCTCTTTGTTGAAACAGTGCAGCATGCAGTATTAAGATTTCTGCACCCTTACTGTGTGGGGGACAAGTCCATGACATTCATTACTGTCACGCTGTACGTGACAGTTTGGATACAGGGTGTGATGGCTTATCTACTAATCTACCTGCTCTGGATTCTGTGTGGATGTAACTTTTCTCAAATAGCGTTTCCAAATTACACTCATTGAGAAAGCATTGCATTGAGGAAACAGAACTGTGCAACAGATAATCTAATTGTCCTTTCCTTTAGTTTTTGGAATATTATAACAGAAATTTGAAGAAGAAAATTCATTCTTCCCAATTCATTTTCTTCAGGCTCATATTAAAAATTAATATGCTCTCCCTTAAAAGCGCATCAAACTACTTGGGGCTAAAGTTTGTTCCTGAGCAGCTGGTCGAGGGAATGGTCCACTACTGTTAATGGGTTCACTTGCTTACTGTCACATTCATTGACTGCATTATTCTGCATTACCAAAATGGAACATTTCTACGTGGGCACCTGGGCAAGAAATTCCATCCTCCTAATCCTCAGTTTAGTTCTGCTCAAAACTCACTAGAATGAAACTTCGGCTTAACGACAAGTTCACTAAGTCCTCGAAATGGTGACTTAGACATTTTATCTTCATCGTAATCATTTTCTCCTCCGCAGTAACAGCTCATTTCAGTTTTCTGTGTATCAGTACTTAAGATGTTTCAGTGAATTCCACATCTCCTTATGTCCTCCTTCACCCTTTTAGTGACTTTGCCCTTTCTCATTGCCTCCCTGGCAGAGAACCTTCAGGGATGGCCCTCATAAATACAGATTTGAGGGGGAGGTTGGGCTACTCGCACTGAGAGACAAAGTGGGGAAAATTTTAGAAACAGGACAAATGCATTATTTGTTCATTTTACAGTAAGGGGAATTCTGCTACAAAATGCCACAGTCATTGATCAATGATCATGACCTTCAGGCATCAAAAAGAAAGTTTCCTTTCTAAAAACTGCTGACAATAATTCCTTCATGGCAAGGTTTCTGATTCCAGCTACAGTGAACCCTGGAGTTATGACTGGCTTCACATACAATCTTGGGTCATGACCAGAATTTTAGTTTCAACTTATGACCAAAGTCTTCAGTTATGGCCTGAATGCTGGTTGCTTGTGCAGTTGTAAACAAAGAATTAAGATGCCAGAAAAGTGTATGTAGTTATACTTAAGCATCAGTCTGAGCCCAGATGAACATGTTTGTGGATGTGCTTTCAGCCAGTGCTTTATATAACTGCTATGATTACTGCTATCAAAATGTCCCCAAAAAGCTAGAAAAGAAGCTAAGGAAGGAAGGAAGGGAAGGTAAAGCAATCACAATAAAAAAGAAGGAGGAAATTGTGGAGTAAAATGAGTGGTGTTCACATCGAAATTCACCATCTAGACAACCTTAAGGAGAAAATATTTGTATAAGAAGCTAGTGTTGCTAATAGTGTTACTCAGATTAGTAAGTCACAATCCCCAGTGTTAGATGAGGTAGAGAGGTTATTACTAGTGTGGATAAACACAAAGCAGATGGCAGTTATAGCCTCTCTGAGCCTATAACTTATGAAAAAGCCAGAGCTATAAATGCAGATCTCATAAAGGATAACCCGCAAATGACTGATAATGGTGAAACATTTCATGCCAGTCAGGGGTACTTTTAGAATTTTAAAGCAAGAATTGGGGTTCATAGCATAATTAAGCATGGTGAAGCAGCCAGTGCCGATAAAAGTGCTGCTAAAACTTACATACAATGCTTCAACAGATAAACGTTTTGCAACTTATTATCAAGTTTCCAACTGTGGTGAAACTGGCCTTTTATGGAAGAAAATGCCTAGGAGAACATATAGTGGCCAGGGAGAGAAGAAAATGGTAAGACACAAGCCTATAAAGGATAAGCTGACCTTATTACTATGTGCCAATGAGAGTGGTGACCTCAAGATGAACCCACTCCTGGTTTATCACTCTGAGTCCCCTAGAGTATTCAGAAAACATAAAGACATAAAGAAGAGGCTAGGAATCATGTGGAAACCTAATTCAAAATCCCGGATAACAAGAGTGTTTTTCTTGAGTGGATCAGGAAGACTCTCTGTCTCACTGTTAAGAAATATCTAGAGAACAAAGGTTTACCACTCAAAGGATCTCCTCATCATGGACAATGCTCCTGCCCACCCATGAGATTTTGGAAGAAGAATTGGCTAAAGACTTCCCATGGCTCTCAGTCGAGGTCCTTCCACCCAATACAACTCCTCTACTGCAGCCTATGGACCAGCAGGTTATAGCTACCTTTAAGAACCTCTACAACAAGGAATTGTTCCTAAAGTGCTTCCAGGTGGTCTCAAATGCAGATTTAAGCCTTAAAGTGTTCTGGAAGAACACACAAACATCCTTTTCTGTGTGAGGTTAACTGAGAAATCCTGGGCCAATATCTCTCTAAGAATACTGAGATCTGCCTAGAAGAACGTGTAGCCTACAATTATACAAGAGGAAGAATTTGAAGGCTGTGTAGAGGAGCCTTAGCCTTCCACTGACCTTGTGGTTGTCGCTATAGCACAGTTCATTGGCTTGCGTGTAGACAGTGGTGGTGCTGAGGAACTGGTGGAGGAACACACAGAGGAGCTGTCTACAGAGGAACTTCAGCAAGTCCTGGCTGAGCAAGGTGAGGCGCTTTCTGAAGAGGAAGGGAGAGCATCAACAATCAGTGCAGCGAAGTTCTTCTGAAATAAAAGGAATCCTGAAAAAAATGGCCAGCGCTACAAACACTTGCAGAGAAGACCCACTCAGAGAAAAAGCTAATCATTGCATTCTCTTGCCTAATGACAATGTCGTGTGGTACTGCAGAACAGTGTTAAAGAAAAGACAGAAACTGACAACCTTAGGCCACTTTTTAGCTCTGAAAAGGCTGAGACCTAGTGAGCCAGAAGCAGGTCCCAGGGGCTACAGACTCTCCCAAGGAGAGAAAGGACTCCAGGGAGCCAGACTCTTGACGTTCTTATGGAAGGGGACTCTCCTTCCAAACAACAACCCCCTTCTATTTCATCTTCCTCTTCTGTAAGCCAAAGATGTCAATTTGAAGGGTGAATATAGTATGAATTTGTCGTTTCTGGTAAACTAGGCACATTTTATAATTTTTTGGTGAATACACTAGGAAAATTATTGGTGTTTTTGGTGAATTACACATTTTACACAACATTTTTTTACTATGAAAGGGTTAGTTAAGGAGTGCTTTGAGAGGTTTGAAATGTATTATTGTATTTCCATTATTTTTTATGGGAAAAATAGTTTTGACACACAACCAACTTGAGTTACAACTAGCCCTTGTCAATGAATTGAGTTCTTAGTCAAGGGCCCACTGTAACATGATATGAGTGTGCCTTCCCCCAACTCTGAGAAGTAAAGAGGCCACTCCACTGCCACATGCATCACCTCCCAACAGGCTGAGCTCATCACACTGAACAGGCCACTGACCTTGGTGAAAGACAGGACTATAAATGTTTACAATGACTCGAAATATGCCTTCAGCACCATGTACTCCAAAGCACACATAGGGCAAGAACAGGGAACAGTAAGGGCCTGATTATATGTGGAAAAGCTAATCATGCCCTGCTACAGGTGCCTCTTCTGGTCAAGGCAGCAGTGACACATTCTAGGGGCCACCAAAGGAGCAAGAGCTGTGCCACTGCAGGAAACAAAGCAGCAGACTGCCTGGCTGTGGAAGGGCATTGGGCTTTCCACCACCTATTTATTTTCCTTGTCAGCCACCCCAATTTATACCAAGAAAAGGAATGACTTGAGAGTCCTGGGAGCTGTTTCCCAGAGGCCTTGGTGGTATCTACAGGGAAAATTAGTCTTCCCTGAGGCTACTCAAAGCACTCTTTTTACTGAACTACACTCCCGTTTCCATATAGGATCTCTTCCACTCACCTGCTTTTTACAGACTACATTTAACTACAGAAGTGGTAAAAAGCAAACAAATAAACAGACAAAAACACACATCAGCTCTCAAAAGATTGCTCTGTGTGCCAGCAAACATCCCCCAGACCAATATCCACCTCTGTACATTTTCCTGCACACCAGTCTAGGGTCACCTCCCAGCTGAAGACTGGCAGAGAGATTTCACCCAGACACCCCCGTTAGAAGGGCCTGTTATCTACTGGTCATAGTACACACATTCTCGAGATGGACTAAGCTTTCCCTGTCACTAATAAAAGGGCCTCCTTTGTAGCTAACATTCTCCTAACTATGTGCATCCTGAGGTTCCGGCTCCCAGCTTCTCTTCAGTAAGATGATAGACCAGGATTTACTTTGCATATATCCTAATGCCTGGCAAAATTCCTCAATGTAATTTGGAATTTCCACATTTCTTATCACCCCTCATCAGGAAAGGTAGAAAGGACCCACAACTCACACACAACAGTGGATTCATCTTGTACCCCTGGTCCTCCTCAAGCTAAGAGCTCTTTACCGTAAGCCCACCATGCTATGTTCATTTCAGCTGATGTGAGATCCTTTACTGTTAGACAGTTAGACCCTGACCTCCCACCAGATCCACATCCCACACCTTTAAGCCCCTTACTCTGCTCCCTACTAACACAATCTGCACCTCACTATGCTCATGTGCTCAGTCTTACATTCCTAAGCAGCCCCAATGCCCAAGGGAGTCAAATTCTCCTCTGCAACAGGAGATTCAGTCTACACGTGGCCCTCACTAGATCCCTCACACCTCCAATAAGATGGACCCCTTAAAATAATTTTCACAACCCTGGTAGTGACTCAGCTCAAGAGCACCCCACACTGAGTACACTTCTGTGCTCTAAATCTATTTTGGTCTTTTTTTTTTTGTACTGGGGATTGAACTCGGGACCTTGAGTTTACAAAGCAGGCTGTAGAACCACTGAGTTAAATCCCCAGCCCTTCTGTGCTCTAAATCTGGCTAAGCATTCCATTCTCTGTTGCCCTGCAGAACTGAATTTGGTGAAGACCTCACACACACCACTAATAATGGAGGAAGTTCACAACAGCACTGGGTGTTTCCTTCTCCCTACTGTCTTTAAGGCATTTCTCAATGTTCTCCCCAAACCGACCTTTACTTTGCCCAAAATGATCTTTTAGATTTGACTTCAAGGATCTTTTTCTGATTTCACTCTCAGGCACACAGAGCTTTACTCCTTTTGCTCCCTTATTCTGTTTTCTTCCACCTCATAACAGAGCCATGTTGGCCTCATTTATACCCTACACTATTAACCTTCACATCTCCTCTCCCTTCCTGTCTTAACCAGGCCCTGTATCACCACAGGCTTCCTTAACGCTCACAGCTCATCATGCTCCACAAAGTGCGAAGTCTGTATCCACTTCCCTGACTCACCAGGCGGGCATTGCCAGTCAGTCTCTGCCTGGCCTGGCTCATCGGCTGGTCTCCATCGCAAAAGAAAGGAAACTCCTGGGCCTGACTTCATAGATGGGAATGCATGGGAAGATGGAGACAACTGGGTACCAGCAAAAAGGGCTGGCTCTGGGTAACTGACGACTACCCACTCCCAGTCAGACAGGAGCAGCTCTTGCCTTTCAGGCTTGCCTGTGTCTCTCTAGATCCCCTTTTGTATTTGCACTTCCGGTAGGAGCTCTCACCAGCAACTGGAAATCTGACACTGATGATCTATGGCCCTTGGACCATGCCAATGCCCTGTTATCTGCAAACACTAATCAAAAAGAACAGTTTAATTATAACAATAACCCATTTATTCACTTCAGTGGACTCGTCACTTTAACTCATCCCAAACAGACCCAAGGACCCCGTTCTGCTGAGGACAAGGGACCCACCCTGTTGTCTCTTCTCATTCCTTGGGGACTCATGGCCAGCCACTGAGCCTCCCCTTTTTGACCCGATACCCCCTCCTCTTGTCATTGGCTACCTGTCTCCAACTCCATCATCCATTTTTCCCTCAACACCAGTGCCTTCAATCTCACCTTGGAAACATCCTGTGGTAGCAAACCAGAGGTAGCAAAATCTATGTTATGCACACCCCAGTGGGCTGTGTGTTATCGCTGAAAACTCCAAAGAGTGATGGTGAACATTTTCGAGACTGAATGCCCGACCTGCAATCCAAAACCCACTTATTTATCACAAAGTGCTAATACTGCAGTTAAACCTGAATGCTGAGGTTTTAATAAAAGAAATTGTTATCTGATGCTTGGCTGCTGGGGTGACTTGGCTTGAGGGCTTAAGAGAGGGCTCTGTGTGCCTGCTGAGGCATGCATGCCATCACTGCCCCCTGTACCTGTATAGCCCCTCACTGCTATGGTGCGTGCACACTCAGTATTAATCTGGCACACCATGGACAGCTGCAGGGGACCTGGACAAGAAACCCCCCATCTCTTATCTCAGTTCCATCTCTTTCTTTGCCTTACAGGACTGGTTTCTTTGAGTCTGTGGGACCAATGCATACCTCCCTTCTAACTGGACAAGAGGCTGCACTCTGGCTTTTCTCTCTCCCACTGTATCTCAAATTCCTGGATGTCCCTGTTCCCAACGAGGTGCCCATGTCTCTAAGAGTCAGAACAGCAGAACAATTAATCCCCCACCCGAGGACCTGGGAATCCTGGTTGGGGCCAGGACAGGCAACATCAGACTTTGTGTCCCTTACATCAGGTCTTCTTTCTATCTAAACAGGACTCAGAGAGCCTTGAGGAGCTCGGAGAACAGCTCATCACAATTCAGGACCAGATAGACTCCCTGGCCTCCACGATCTTCCAAAATCAGAGAGGTTAGACCTTTTCATTGTCATACATGGTAGAGTCTGTGCCTCACCTCAAGAACAATGGTATGTGTACACTAATAAATCCCAGTCGGTCAGAGATGACAGGTGCAGCACCTCAAAGGAAAGGTGCTTTTCCTCTAGTCCTCTTCTCCTGGTCCTCATGGATGCCGCTCATTGTTTTGGATTCTTCCCCTTTTAATGCCACCTCTCCTCTTAGGGCTTATTTGTCTATTCTTACCCTGCCTAATTAAACTCTTTCAAATATTTCTCACAAATAGGAGCATGTACCAGGCACGTCAAAGCAATTCTTCTCCTTGAGTCCAAGCAATACCCTGATCACCACTGCTGGTCAACATGCAGCAGCCACAAAGAACACGAATCCCATTTTCCTTTATCCAAATGCAGAGTTAAGAAGGAAGGATCCGGACCACCACAGTTTTCACCAGGTCACAAGCTCCCGCCATTTTAGGACCTCCCCTCCTTTCAATTCTCCTTTCCCAGAGAGGGTGGCACAGGGCAACAAGGCCCAGTCAGCCCTGCCTTGGGAAAAGCAAACACAAGCAGAACAGTCCACGGACCACAGCCTGAAAAATACCCGGCTCAGAGACGCTGCAAGCTCCTCTTGGAACCCTACAGAACCCCACGGCCTGCAAGAAGCGGTACCGTTCTGGTCTAGTTGTCAATGGTACCTCTCAGGTTTTACCTCCAATAAAACCCATCCTTCACTATGTTACAAAATTCCTTTTTCTTGATCCTTCTACTTCTCATGCTTTTTGATAATAAGAAACATGACAAACATGAGAATGCATCCTAACTGAATCCACTGTGGGAGGTAAAAAGAGGAAAATGAAAATCTGAAGGAAGAAATTCAAACAATGATGAGCAAAATCAGAAATCTGATGAGCAAGTTCAGAAAAATGACAAAGACCATAATCTTCGGTTCCAGGAACCACCAGCAGCTCCTCTCCAAATCCAGCTTAGAAAAAGACTGAAGAACAATGTACATGTGAAGACCTGCTCACTTGCCCACCGCTGGAAAAATAAAACATCATCCAAGCTCCAGAGATGCCTCCCATGCCCCTGGAAGATGAACTGGAACCCCCACATGACGGTCTCTTACCTGAGTATTCTTGCTTAAACTGTGCCATCCCCCACCTGCCTATGTCAGAGGCAGCAAAGTTAGGTAGAAATAGATATACAGTCTGAGAGGGATCGGCTCTCAAGGAAGTTGGCAGAAAAATAAAAACATCAAAATTGTAGATGGAGGCTCATCTGAAAGAGACCAGACCTCAAAGCAGAGATGCAATGGACAGAACTGCATGCCTCCCTGAGGCACAAAAAATACCTTGGAGGTATTCTGTAATCAGCACCTCCTGGTCCAGTGGGTCCAGTAAGTAAGTATGAGTTTCCCAGGTGGTGGCCAGAGCATCCGGACCCAACCCTCTCCAAACACAACTTTGTTCATTCCATGTATCCTTGCTGTGTGACTTGTTTCTCTATTAGATCAATATTAGCTAGGCAATTATATTTTTAATTGATTACAGTTGAACTCACATTATATCCACATTGTGAATTTCCCATGACAAAAGGCCTTAGTAGAGTCCCACTGAAGACATCCTCCTGTCTCTTAGGAGCTATTTCTCAATAAATCTTTCCTGCTCTTAACTTCCATTATTCCTTAAAATTCATTCTCTGATTTCAGGGGGCACAAACTTGGCACATCTGACATCTAGCCAATGAGAGTTTTGTTTCACTGATGTCACCTACAACCTCTGTTGTTTCCCCTCGAGGCCAGGTCTTTCTCTGTAGACCAGGTGGGCCTGGAACTCGCAGTCTCCTTCCTCAGCCTCCCAAGTGGTGAGATCATAGGTGTGTGCCCCTGTGTCTGTATCTCTACTACTTCCTCCACAAGCTTTCACATCGGAAGGCGTCTCCCAGGTTAGCCCTGCTCTGCTCTCCACTCCCAGGCTGGCTGCGAGAAGTCCCCATTACGTCCTCTCGGGACATTATTAGTGAGTTCTGCTACACTTACACCCCGTCCTCTACTAGTCTCTTGAGTGTTAGCTCTTCAAAAGACCTCTAAATTCCCTGTGACACAGATTGTCTTAGATGCCACAACAAAAGGGAGCCACCCCCATGGAATTCATGCTTCTGCCAACAAGAGAAATAGTTTTTATCCTGCATGTCTATGCACACAGTGATTTGAAAACACAGGAATTAATCCTGCAGTCTTCTGCCCTTTTCCTCTTTCCCATCTTCCATTCTACCCGGGTTCCAACACTGCCATAGTAACCAACAGTCACAGAGCACACACGTGTTCTCTTCATCAAAGAGACTCACAACTCAGAAGCATTCCTCACATTACCGGTTCACGACTGAAGACTTTCAGAGCTTATCTAGCAGGTAGGCAGCCATCTGGGCAGGGCACCGAAGCCTGGCAATGTGTGTGGTTCTGTACCACTATCTAATAGCCAGAGCCTCGTGGGAAAAGGTAGGCTAATTATGCCATTAGCTGTGGGATGGTGACCCTGTAAATGGATATAAGCTTTCTGGAAAGCAATGTGGTATGGACTCTCCTAAGTCTCCAAACATACTGTATGTCTGAACTTACATCCAAAGGTCCCACAACAGAAATACAGTGACAGACAGGGCCTGAAATTAATGGGCACAAGAAAGGGTTCCCCCACATGCCCACTACTTCTCATTTGTGTTCTTTGGTTTTGTTTTGCGCCCAGGTCTCCCTACACTGTCTAGGCAGGCCTGAAATCGCAATCCTTCTTCCCCAGCCCCTGGAGAGCTGAGATTATAGGCATGTCTCGAGCCAAGACGTCAGGATCCTGCCAGCAGGTCCTAAACCTGAAAAGACGAGGACAGAGAGACGGGAGGCACTTTTCTTCTCATGTTACTTGCTGCACTGCTTTATTACCTAACCTCTCCTTTTATACTCTCCAGCTGTGAGGCTGTTAGAGAGCTCCACCCACACATTCCAGAAGGAAACCGTTAAACCTTTACATTTGCACCAGTAAACCTTTCAACAGATCAGACCACCAGTTGAACTAGCCCATTGCTATGGGCGACGGCATGTCCACACTGCTCGGGTGAATCGCAGGTCAATATGGCTGTGCTCTCCATAATTCCCCCGTTTCTCTTATGTCAGTGAGCCTCTGCAGAGGGTGCCAGACATATATATGTCAAAGAGCTCCTGTCTTAGGTGGCAGGGATGTCCTTTCTCCTTACCCGTCATCAGCGAAGAGGGCTTATGTCCCTCTTGCCTGTCTTAGGTTGGTAGAAAGGAGGCCCTGACCTTACCCATCTCTGGATGCTCCACAGAGAGGGAATTACGTACGGTGGGCTTGTGCCAAATAGATGGCCACCCGAGATGCATCATCCTCTACTGAAGCTTGTACAGCCATAGCAAGTCGAAACACAAAAGATTGATACATTTTTGTCATCTTGCGATACATATAACAATTACAAATACAAAGAGTTACAATGATCATCAATACAGGAGTGACTATTACAGAAAAATACTGTTTAGCGGTAGTACTGAAATGTTGGTTTGAGGAAAACGTGAATCTGTTTACCAAAGTCCTGCAGAGAAGCTTAAGTCCATGGAATATTCGAGTGACCAGACTAAAAACTTTTGAGATGTCTCATTAAATCACCAGTCCCATTAAATCCTTGTTCTGGATAATAAAGTTTCTGCTTGTGCACGAGACACATCCTGGAGTTTTTTCTGCTGCTTCAGTGTTGGGGTCCCAATCCAGTCTCCTCAGTGGAAACCCAGATTCAAGCTGTTCAGGGATAGTGGTAGGTCTGTAAATATACCTGTAACCATAAGTAGGTGGAGCAGAAGAGAAGGGAGAATACCTGGACCAAAAGGTTATTCTCATAAACAATGTGCTGGAAAACCTGCATGGTCAAAAAATATAAATACATTTTGTATACCAGACATGAATTCTTATGTCCTGAAATGTAGCTTTGTATCAACAGGATCTTCCTCTTTTTTTTTTACAGAAAATATTATATTTTAAAGATAACCATCACAAACATGTTACAATAACATATTTTTAACAACATATTTAACAAGGCATATCTTTTTTATAAGGCTATGAAAATTATTTTGGTGGCTCCCATTAGTGAACAAAGATCAGAATAAATTTTCTGAGCAGCTGCTTCTTTATTTACCAACAGGAGCGTATTCAAACTCTGTGTGTGGTGTGTGTCTGTGTGTGTGGTGTGTGTGTGTGTGTGTGTGTGTGTGTGTGTGTCCACATACTCTTCATTTCTTAAGTACATGACTCTGCTCTTCTCCCCAATGTCTTTTCTTCATTTTCTTCTGAAGACTCGGGACTTGACAGAGACAGAATATATAACCCTATAATATGATGGCAACCCCAAACCCCAGCAGTGAGTGCTCGGACTCAGAGCAGCCCAACCTGAAAGTAAATTCCGTGGAGAGACTTGCAGGGGATGATCTCCCTGCTTCTCACACCGTCCATCAAGATCCCGGCACCACCTTCCAACGTCACCCCTGTAGGGAAGAGACAACCACCTTCTATGAAGGCTGTGTTGCAGGTTCTACAATGGACAACATCCCCACTGTGGAAGAACTGGAGGACCCACAACATCTAGGAAGATTCACGGATAGAGAATATGACCTCGAGGACAACCCCAAGCCGACGAATGGAACAAGCACAGACTTGGAAGACCATGCAGACACAGTCTCGGGTGAGGGTGCAGGAGCTGAGAAAGCGGTCACTGACAGTGACCAGAAGATATATCAAAACCCAGGATTCATAGGACAATGCACTGACCCCATAGATGGCTGGCCCGAATTCGCTGGTCCTGAACCCACGGAGGAAGTAGCAACAGAAGATACTTGTTGCGAGCCGCGACGTCAGGATCCTGCCAGCAGGTCCTAAACCTGAAAGGACGAGGACAGAGAGATGGGAGGCAATTATCTTCTCATGTTCCTTGCTAACGCTTTATTACCGAACCTCTCCTTTTATACTCTCCGGCTGTGCGGCTGTTAGAGAGCTCCGCCCACACATTCCGGAAGGAAACCGTTAAACCGTTACATTTGCCAGTAAACCGTTCAACAGATCAGACCACCAGTAAACCGTTCAACAGCTCAGGTGAATCACAGGTCAATATGGCTGTGCTCTCCATAGATACTAAGGATGCGGAGGGAAAGGCAGAAATCAAAAGCAGCCAGGATGAGCATCAGGAAGATGATGAACTACTTGCAAACTGCGAAAACCAAGATGGAAAGGTGCTGATGGAGTCAAGTGAACAAGAAGAAAATGACACAGAGATTGACAACAAGAAAGAAATCCAGGGTCATGAAGAAGAGCATGCCGAGCTTGGTGAGCAAATCCAGGTGTCTGAAAGATCTGATGACGCCGGGCTACCTGATCCCAAAGACGACGATGAAAAACAGAGCAGTGAGATCCCAGAGAAGAAACAAACACAGAGCCACAAAGACGCTCAGGACGCTGAAACACAAAACCACGACTCTGGCAAAGACGACGCCCTCCAGATCCGAGCACCACCTGAGGAAAACCTCCAGCTGGGCAGCAGCTGCTCTCCTCCTCCCGCTCGGGTCCCACCTGAGGACCTGCCCGAGTGCAAACCCCCAGAGAATCCCGAACTCGCAGAAGTCCTCCAGATGCCGGCAGGGCTCCCAGAAGGTGAACCTGCGGAGGTGAGCACAGAGCTGCCTCCCAGGAGAGGTCGAGACGGGCCCAGCAGAGGCGCCAGGTTGGACAGCGTGGGGCAACACTGTCTTCTGTACAGCAGGGCTGGACCCCGGGTGTCTGACAGGATGTGCAGGGGAGGAGGGCAGGAAGGGAAGGAGCCAGGGAGGAGATGTAGAGAAAACACCAAGGAGCGCTGAGACAGATGGAGACTAGGAAGACAAGGGTGAATCGTTATGCCAACAAACAAGCAAGCAAAAAACAGTTTTTTGATGGCCTGTGTGCTCCAGTGTTGATTTTGGAACTGGCCGTTACAGGTGCGCTATTTCTAGTCAAAGGAACTGAGTTCCATAACTGAGGAAGCACTGGCTGCACTGCCGGGGGTTACACTTGTCTCACTCGTGCTCCTCTTCTCGGCAGAAACTGAAGACCAGCAGCCAGGGGTCCCCCTCGGTCTCCTCGGGGGAGTTACACAAGGACGACAACGGATCTGACCCACAGACCACATGCGTCCACTGGAGGCAGGCCTTCCGCTGGGCCCGGAAACGAGTCCTGGCATGCTTGGGGAGCAGAGGGGCGGTCAGGAGCACACGAGTCACCCCCGTCAGGAAAAGTCGGCCCAGCCCCGTAGAAACCCAGCCCGAAGAAACCCTCGCTGCCCTAAGCACCGACCCGGTGCGATGGCCCCACTTATAGTGGTATAGCTTTATTATTTTTAATAAAATAAGCTTTCTTGTTCTCCGTGTCTGCTTCCTCCAGCACATCTCGATGCAGGCCGAAAGGAGCCATGCTGTGTAGCGGGCAGCCGGTGCCTCCTGGAGCGAAGGTGGCTGCTGCTCTCCTTCCTCCCTGCTGCCCAGGTTTTCCTCAGTCTCAACTTCAGCCACTTCAGGGATTCATCCTGCTTGGTCACTACGTCACGTCCCCAGGTTTAGAAAGCACCAGCACAACCATCAGACCTCACCAGGGTGCTCTCTGGTGATTTCCCAGGGCCTGAGCAAGCGGCCGTGCAGATCCGGTCACTCAGGAAGCTGACTCCAGTGGACAGATTTTGGGGCGTGCAGAAAGCAGTTCTCATGGTCTCGGGGCACCAGGCCGCTTCTGGCATCTTGGTGACTCCCAAAAGCAACAGAGATCTTCATCCATTTCTCCTTAAGGTGAACGGGGAGAAAGTCTTGGTGGCAAGGGGTGGTGGTGGCATGAGACACTCAGAGCCACTATAGGGAAGGCGACAGCCTCAATCCTGGTCCCTTAATCCGTGGCTCAGGGGTTGTGTTTACTCTGAGGCACACAGGGACTCAAAGGCTCCTATGGCCAAAACAACACAGTAAACAAGCTCTTGGGCCTTACAGATGTCAAACTATTTATTGCTTACATAAAAATATCCCTGTTTCCTCCCCTAATTTTTGTTACTTTCCATACATAACAGATATGAACAACAAAATATGACGCAAACTTATTAATAAAGAAATCTCAGCTGTGCTCAGTAAGACACTCCTGCAACTCCAGCTACTCTGGAGGACAAGGCAGGGGCATCCAAGTCCAAGGCAAATCAGTGACAGCCTCTCTGTGATCAAAAGAGAAAATGGGGTGGGGATAGAGCTCAGTGGTAGGGCGAGGTCTCTGGCTTAGTTCCTCTACACACACACACACACAAAGTTGTGGGCTCGAGGAACAAGGTCCGGAATGACCAAGCAGACTCCAGGGAGTTTTCTGGAACTCTTCCGCTTTATTCAGGAAGTGCACAGGCTTATATAGGATAAGGCGGGGTGGAGCCAGGATGGTGCTATTGGATCGCTATTGGATAGGGTAAGGCAGGGGCGGAACCAGGGTGGAGTCGGGATATTTGGCACATGTTATTGGCCACATGTTAGTTTTAGGATTGTACGTTTTAGGGGCTGAGGCGAATATAGTCAGGACTTTAGAAATTTTTGAGAGGAACAGTTTATCTGTCTAAAGTCAGATCTCTACACACCCGAGGGGGGGCGGATTTTTCCAGCTCTAGTAGGCCTCGGAGTTTTCTCAGGAGAGATGGGCATTCCTGACTCAGCCAGACATTAACCTGATACACACACACACACACACACACACACACACACACACACACACACAGTAACTGCTGTAGCCTACGGGAGAGTTTAGAATTCATTTTCCTACCTTATGCCAGGTGGGCAGTGGTTTTGTTGGCTTGGGAGACTATCACTGGATGGATGTAGAAACATTTATTTTCACTGTTCTGGAGCCTGGAATTCCATACATTGGAAGCCAACCTGGACTACATGGTAATACTCTGCCTCAAAACAAACAAAATGTTCTTTTTCTGGATTTTTTTTTTTTTAATCCTAGGTATTGAACCCAAGGGCCTCTACCACTGAGCATATTATACAACACTTTAAAAGCTTAGTTAAAGGGATGCTTTGGGAGGTTCAGAACTCATTACAGGTATTCCCATTATTTCTTATGGGAAAAATAGTCTTGACTTACAACCAACTTGAGATATAATTAGCCCTTATGAATGAATTGAGTTCGATGTCACTGTATTTGGAATTCAGATGCACCAGGCTCTACAATGCTGGGGCCCTCTAATGGTGAGGCTGAAATGTGCCTGAGGGAAAGAAGCCACCATGAGTCAGTCTTGGAGAGGCAATTTAGGGTCAGTTTGAATGACGAAGACAAACAGGACCGGTTCCTTGCTATTTGTTCCATTTATCATCCCAATTCCCGCTGCTACAGGCCCTTTAGGTTCACAGATGCCTTTGCTCACTGGTGGGCCATGTATTAAAGTAAGAAGGAAAAAAGGATTTATTCAAAGGGAGGTCCAAGGGGGTGGAGGTGCCCATTTGCCTCAAAGCATCACCTCATCACGTACAGATGTGTAAGGAAGAGAGCAGAGGAGAGGGGAGCAGAGCGATGGTGCACACCCTACACCTGCTGTATCCCTTCCAGCCTTTTCAGTTCATTCTCTCATCTCTTGTGGAAGGGAAACCGGGCCCCAGCTTCCTGGAGCTAGCATCTTTATATTCTGCCAATTCTTTGGGACAGGGGAAAAGAGGGAGCATTGGTTACATGCTCAGCAAGGAAGTTTGGAGAAGCCTCTTATCTCTAAAAGGAAAACCAATCTAACTTTAAATTTCCATTTTATGGGACCTTCTGGTCATCACTGTAACCACAAAACCAGATACCAGACCAAGAAGGTGGTCTACATTGTGGGGTGGCATCAAGAACTGGTCAGGTAAAGAGCTGCACAACACCTGTATGCATGCCTGCACACTGAGTTTGTTTCAGATGTTCTCGAGGAAGACATTAACGCTTACAAAACTAAGTTTTAATTTTACAACTGAAAAGATTTGAGATATAATTACATTCTATATTAATTTTTAGTAGAAACAAAGAGTAAATGAAATGTGACTCTTTTTAGAGCACAGTTTTGAGCCAGTCACATGATGGCGAGGTGTGACAATGGTCACGTGATGTTTGATGAGAGCATAGAGGATGTGTCTGCAAAAGCATTCAGTGGGCTCATCAGAGTTCTCAAGGACTCCTCTCGCATTTTGATGTCCAAATCTCTCCTCAGAGGGTAAGGAATCCATCACGACAAAATCCTTACCCCTATTTCTCCAGTCAAGCGGAGCAGTTCTCTGGGTCTGACTTCAACAGTGACTCCAGCAAGGTTTCAGCACCACTTTTGCCAAATACCTGCCTTTTGGCAAACCTGTAGTTTTACTCTGCAATTTTATCAGAGGGATGGGCAAGGGGACTCTAATTGTATAAGCGATGGGTGCATGGGTGAATATTTTCCTATATAGCAGCTTTTTTGTTTCAAAGAAGTGAACTTACAGAAATTGTTCAGAGATAATTCATAGAAATAGAGACCCCTCCACCGCAACTACGGAGTTGATCAGGCAGTACCTCAAAGTGCAGATGTAGACTCTCAGTCCTCTCCCTTACAGCATTGCCCTCCTCTGCCTCATTCAACTCCCCAGCCCAATCAGACACCCTTAGAAACTAGAGGGTAATGTCTAGTGATTATGTTGAAGTCCCAGATGGAGCAAGGTGTGAGACTGGATCAAGTTGAGTGTTGATCTGGTTATCCTTTGCCTTGGGCTGTTACTGGTGTGATGAGAGTTATGCATTGGTCCCAAAAGTATGAATAACAGAGGAGCTTTCCAGAGCCTTCACATTATCATTTTAGTGGGGGAAAAGGCATTTGAAAGAAGCAAAAGGGGCATCATTGTTGATATGGTGTATGCCTTAATTACTAAGAACATTTTCTGAATCAAGATTTAATGAATGTTAGTTGCCTTCATTTTCCTTTGGGGAATGGAAGTTTACATTTTAATCTTCATTAAGGCTCTTACAAATTGTTGATTTTTACCTTCTGAGGTAGCTTTTATTTATGTTAGCAGCTTTTATCCCTTCTTAGGCCCTTTTATTTTTTCTCTTGATGTATGTGTGTGTGTGTGTGCACACACACATGTGCGAGCATGCACACCCTTGTAAGCACGAGTGCTTGGGATGGAACCAAGAGCCTCATGCATACCAAACACATGCTCTAGTGCTCAGCTTCACACCCAGCCCAGGAACTGAATCCTTTCCAAGACCAGGTCCTCTGTGACTCTATCTCAGTGCCATGGAGTACTCAGTAGGCAGCAAAAATAGCTTAAATCCTTTGCATGTTTTTCAAAAGGATTCAACTAAGCAATGTAACCTTATGAATATCTTTCTTTCCTTCCTACCGTCTTCCATTATTTTCTGCAACTACAGAGATTTCCTTCTCTTAACTCCTCCTGAACAAAAGACTCAGAAAGTAAACATTACAATCTATTTATATGTTAAAGTATGATTCAATACAAAGTGTCAGTTAAATCCCCTCCCCCAAAGAGTCCCTGGACAAAATTATTTCCAACTTTAGTCTTTATAGTTTTACTTTCCTCTATCACTTATCTGTTATTTAATTCACTTCACATGTTATATCTAAGGCCTATCCCTTTTCCTCCAGCACCCAGCTTGTATTTCCACTGTGCTCTCAACTTTTGCATAATAAAAATCCAAGTGTGTTGTAAAGTGTTTGCCTAGCATGTGTAAGGCCCCGGGAGGTGATTTCTGAAAGTGGAGAAGAGACTAACAAGAAAAAAAATCAAATTCTTCTTGGATGAAATCGGGCTTGATTAGAAGGCTGGGGATGATTAAGAGTTAATAACCGTTGTCACATCTAAGCCTATACCAAATGTATAAAAGTAATCCGTAATTACTGACCGAAAAAGTCTTTGTAGATTGTTGTCTTTGTTCCTGTTGCAGGATGGATTGGTCACTTTCCTAGCACCGGAACGAAAATACCTGGCGCCCACAGCTTACAGGAGGGAGACTTACTTTGGCTTCACAGATTCAGGGGCTTCGATCTACGGTCAGCTGACTCTAAGCAGAAGGCAGAAAGATCATGGCAGAGCAAAGCTGTTCACCTCATGGGAGCCTGGAGGCAGAGAGAGAAGAGAGGGAGTAGGGGGAGGCAGAGAGAGAAGAGAGGGAGTAGGGACAAGAATATGTCCTTCCAGGTCACACCCCCAGGGACTGCTTCCAACCAGGTCTCCCCTCCTAACACAATTCCTCGGTGGAGAACCCACCAATGCGTACAGAGCCCCGTGACCCAGTCACGCTCTAAACACACGAGATAGAGCTAAACCATAGCGGACAGAGCGAAGAGTAACCTACAGGGTGCATATTGAGGAAGAATCAGTACCGAGGCTGGGGATTTAGCTCCGTGATACTGCACCACAAGCACAGAGTGCAGAGTTCTATTCCCAGTACAAAAAAAAAAAAAATAAATAAAATAAAATAAAAAATAAAATCAGTTCATATAAAAATTCAGAGTTTCAGGCCGGGGATTTAGCTCAGCGGTTCGGCGGCCTGCCTTGCAAGCACAAGGAACTGAGTTCAAACCCCAGTACCAAAAGAAAAAAAAAAAAAGTTAAAAAAAATTCAGTTTCCCTCTGCTTGACTCAACTCTGATCCCTTCCTGTGGATGAAACAATGAAACTTTCCGCATTCTGCATCGTGACTTCTCACATAGGAGGGTGTACGTGCTTGCAGAGAGACCTCGTCCAATGCCCTTGACCTGCCACCACGAAGACCACGTCACTACTGCACAATGTCGGGGAAGGACTCGAAGAGGTTATTTCATCTGCCCTGATCCCTACCCTTTATTTTTAAGGTAAGATATTGGAGGAAGGTCCAGAAAGATCATGATGTTCCCACAGCCGATTAAAATATTTGCATTTAGATTCTTATCCCCTAGAACACACCCCAGACGTGCAAGTCTCTCCTCACGATGACCACCAGAAGGTGCCAGAGAGGAGCTGGGAGCTGAAAGTCAGCAGCTGTAGGGACCTTCTCTTTCCGGAACATACAGTAGTTGCTGTCTGCTCCAGGCGCACTCTGTGCCTGTCAGAGGTGCTGGTCGGTCAAGGAGGTATCCCCACAGGGCCTGACAGCCCCAGGGCTCCTGCTCCTACACCAGGGAGGAAGGCTGCACTCACCTCCTGCCCGGACCCCTTCACAAATGCACCAACTTCCTCAGGAGGCCAATCACCATGCTTGTCTTTTAAGAAAGGGGAAGGAAAACTGGAAATTCAAGAAGTAGGTCTTTATCCAAATTGGTCAGTGCTTCATAAAGAAAACGGCAGCCCACAAGAAATTTTGAGAATGTTTCCCTCCTCCCCAGAGAAGCTTACTGCATTGTTCAGTATTCTTTAATTTCATACCACTTCCCTAAACCAAATATTAAATTTCCCCCTTGAAGTGAGAGTAATAAATCACCGAGGAGAGAATTGGCAGTTCTTATTAAGGAAAAACAACCTGAGGTAAACATTAGCACAGACACAGTCTCCCTTGTATTTCCACCCTATGAGCAGTATGGAGCATATACTCTCCAATTTCCAAAAATCCTATTTAATAAATAAAAGAACTTAATGAAATATCTAGCTTCCTGCCATCTGATTAACCTCATCGTACATGTCCAATTACTTTTGCATATGTGGTTTGAAAATATGCTTAAAACAGGTCACGGTGTAATTCCAAAAACAAAGGAGATGCTACAGTTTGGCTTTTAATTGTCCCCAAAGGCCTGTGGGTTAAAGGCTGTGTCCCCATTGTGGCGGGGTTGGGGAGGATTTGTAGTCACTGGGCGCATGCTCTTGAAGGGGACTCGGGCACTGGCCCTCTGCTTCCTCTGTCTTCACTTCCCTGAGGAACAGCTTTGCGATGTCAAGGATGTGCTGGCTTCTTGTGGGCCAAGAGAGATGACTGCGGACTGTGGGGTGAGACCTCCAATACTGAATCGAAACTTTCCTCTTCTTTTAGGTTGATGACCTCAGCTCACACTGGAAAGAATGGAAAAACACGGGTCTATTTTAAGGGGATATTTATGTCAAAGATGGCGGAGACTTTCTCCATAGGGTCATTTTAACAGCCTAGTGAGAGGTATTTTGGGGGTAAACGTAAGATATTTACATGAATGAAGTGTAACTCTTCAAAGCAAATCGAAGTGAGTAGGTTTATTTTCTTGGTCCATACTTGTTTCACCATCCCTGAGCCGTTAGCAGGTGGTGCTGAGGCTGAGTTCCTGGCTGTCTGTCGGGAGGGCTCCACTCCAAGGGCCCGGGTGGCCCCAGGGACATCTGCTTCCTTCAGGGAGGCGGAGTGCGGCAGCTGTCTGGTCAGAGGAACAGGGTCAGTCACTCGGGACTTCTCAGAAGCCCTGGTGGGGGTCTCACTGCGGTCAGTGGGGTGAAGTTAGGCTCCCGCGTGGGTCACCTCCCCGAGTGGGGGGCCCGGAGGAGCAGAGCGAATGCAGAGGACCAGTAAGTCCGCCCAGAGAGGAAGACCCAAGTGGATTTCCTGGAGTAAAAGCCAGATGTGAAAAAATGGAAACAAAGTCTTTGTAAATAGGAAAGCGTGAAAGGGGTTCAGGGAGGGCTGGGGAGTGGGGAAAAGACAAGAACCAAGATACATCACGAACAGATCCAAGATCCCTACGATGAATGCAGCTGCATTGTTTGCTTTAAATGTACCAATAAACTTAATGGAAAGAAAAGAGTAAACCAGGGCTAGGACTTCAGAGACCCCAAGGGAGGGCAGGGGCCGGCCAGGAGCGCGGAGGTCGCGGCAGGCAGGTGTCAGCCGGCTGAGGAAGACTAGGAGGAGGGCCCTTCTCAACTCAGGTTTCTTCCGGACTCAGAAGACAGACGCGCATAAAGCTGTTTAAACGGAAAACGGGGACTTTGTACCAGGAGGAGCGCGGGACGGTCTGGTTTTGAGACGCACCCCGCCGCGTGGACTCCGAGGCCCGCCCTCGCTGAGCGTCTCACCGGACGGAGCTCATTCTCCAGCTCCAAACTTACTCCCTGAAGAGAGGGCCCTTCCCATGGCTCCCTGCTACGCCTCAGGGGCCTCTCCGCCTGGGCACGACTTCTGCGTACGAGGAATAGAGAAGCGGGAGGTTAGGGACTCGCTTTGAAGTCCCGCTGCCGGATTTCACTCTTCCACTTTTTAGAGGAAAAGCTCCTGCCCTAACCTCTCTTGCTTTACTTTTTACTTGTAAAAGGGAAGGTGGCGGCGGTGCCACCTTCAGTGTAATTATTCGAAGAGTGCAGTGCGTAAATACAGGTGAAGGACTTCAACGTGCCTGGAACATAGTAGAAAATTGCATAAAGTTTAGATTTTTTTCCCCCACTAAAATTCATGGTAGGTAGCTTGGGTCATAGAAAACTCACTGTACCCTGATGTACATTTTCAGTTGCAAACTGGGAATATGCATGCTTTCTTCACTTCTGTAAGCTACTAAAAAGTTCAACAGTTTTAGAAGAGCGAAATCAATCTTGGACGGAAATGGGAAACTAGAATGATTCTGGACAGTGGCTGCACCTGACACCACCAGGGGCGCTTCCAACAGTACCATTCCCAGACCTGGAAGCAAACAGAAGCTCCAGAGTCGGAGGTGCGCCAGAGGAAGTGACCAGTGGGCTGGAGGGGACCGTGTGGAAGAGCAGGGGGCCAGCCACGCCTCCGACAAGGAGGACTCAGATCTAGAACACACATGGAGCCCAGAAAGATTGGACTGCTCCAAACCAAAGACCTAGTTAGAAAATGGACCGCTGAAATGAAGATCCTCTTCAGAAGCAGCACAAATGGCCAATAAATACACGAAAACGCTCGACGTCGCTGGCCATCAGAGAAACACGAATTGAAACAAAACTGAGATTCTGTCCTACTCCAGAAAGAATGGCTACCATTAAGAAACCAAAACTAACAAACGTTGACGAGGCTTTGAGGAAAAGTTATCTGTGGGAAGAAAAATTAGTTCAAGCATTATAGAAATCAGTATGGGATTCCTAAAAAATTAAAAATAGAAATTACACTTGACCCGAAAGAGTTAAAGACACCAAGTTACAGTGCACACCGTGTTTAGAGCAGCACAAGTCATAGCAACCAAATAGTGAGCAGCTGTATGTCCAGCAGCGGGTGAGTGCAGGAAGCGGGGTGGACTGCGGTGGAGTACTACTCTGGCACTAAGAAGGTAAACCTGAGATTTGAGTTATTTGTGGGAAAATGTATGCACAATAATCTTAAGGGAAGTAAATGAGATGCACAAGCTTAACTATCTGTGGTTTTTCTCACATGAGAAATTCAGTATTTAAATAAAGCGCAAAATAAAAAATGATAGCAGGAAATTGGGATATAGACCTTTTGCAAATGGGAAGGGGACCAACAAATTGAAGGAGCACACAGAAAGGGAAGGGGGAAGGGATGAAAAAGGAACTGAAATGTGTTATTTACATGAACTTTTCTGCATAGGGAGTGTGATTATTATGTAGTAAAAAACGGGTATTAATAAAAATAAAACTTGAAAAACAACAAAAGAATGGGAGGTGGAGACTGGGCTGCGGTGCGAGTTGTAAGCCCAGCGCTGTGGGGTGGTGAGGCAGGAGGGCCACAAAGTCAAGCCCCACCTGGGCAATTTGGAGAGACCTTGTTTCAAAAAAAGGATTTTAAGAAGGGCTGATGGTGAAGGCCCTGAGTTCATTACCCAGTACGGGGGGTGGGAGAGTGGCTGTCATCACAGTCTTTTCCAAAGGGCAGAAATGTCATCAAACTCTTTCTTTTATATCTATCAATAGTATTCACCTCACACAAAATTAAGTGTTGTTTAAATTTAATTAATATAAGCAGACCATTCCAACTGAACACATCCGTGGTTTATTTTCAAATTCAACTTTCACACCTCTTCAAATTGTTGGCGAAAGTTTTGGCAACCAATAGATAAATGCCAAATATAATGAAATATTTCTGCAAAGCCTCTAACCTTTTACTACCATTACAGTGAAACTAAATGAAATACTTGGAAGGCAAATTGAATTCATTAGTGATCTGCAGCGCAGCTATCATCATTTCAGATTAAGACATAAAAATAGTATTTCTGTTTTCAAAGCTATTTGGGAATCTGCCCTTGCATGATCAGTTTCACATATTTCTTTTAGAACTTCATTTATTCATCTATTGCCAGTTGTGTAATAAACTACAGTCAAGAACCAGTCACAGGCACTGGGCTATCAACACTAGAAAGTTCAAAGTCTGAAGCCAGACTTAAGATTTCGTTTTTCTCAATGCACCATATATTTTTTCTCTCAATTGCTGATTGTATCATACATTAGTAATTATGTTGATTCTTAAATAGATCCAATATATAAAAATCCAAACTTATAATTCAGGTACATAAAGGACTTGGGGGTGGGGCAGACACACAGAATTTTTTTGAAAAGTGACAATTTCTAGTCTATTTAAGTTATGATTAAATTTTTGAAGATTTTGGTCCAATAAACCAAGAGCTACTTTCAGCTAAGCACACCTCTGCTGGGATCATCGGTGGTGCTACCTTTAGGACAGAAACAAGGTCAGAGGAGTAACCTCAAAGGTAGGCAGAATTTCATTAAATGAAGACAGATGTTCTTCCCCGGTGTGTCTGCGGGGAGGAAAAGCTGGTCACCCCCTGAAGGCTTCCATGAGGGCAGCCATGAGGATTCTGTGTCACACAATGACCCCAGAAGGGCTGCTGAAGATCGGTGCTGCAATCCCCAGGAAAGTACTGTTGCCTGGCACAGTTACAGGCTATAATCCCAGCACTCAGGAGGCTGAGGCAGGAGGATCGCTGTGAGTTTGAGGCCAGCATAGGCTACATAGTAAGTTCCAGGTCAGTCTCAACTACGTAGTGCGACTCCGTCTCAAAAAAACAACAACAGCAAAAAGAAAAGAAAAGCATTGTTAAATTTTTTATTTTTATGGCAAACTATCAGCGGGGCAAATGTTATGAATAATAATGACACAAGAAATGACAGCCTTCATTAATGTGCACTGAAGCACTGTGGTTGCTGAGGACCTTTCCAAGCACAGATTTTGGATTTGGTCTTATCTCGCACTAGAACATGGCATAGAAAACCTTTTCTGCTGCAGCTCTCCTGTGTTCGTGATATTTCTGGTTGAACTGGCAGAGATCAAAGGAATCAGAATTAACACAAGTGGGACACGATTAATATAGTGAGAAAGTATGTATAATAATGTTGCACGGGGGGGGGGGAAGCTGTTGAGTGTGGTTTTAAGCAATTAAACACCATGCTTAGTTTCCTTTTCCTAAATAGTAAAATAAATCTTTACACAGTACCCATTTTCTCTTTATGGTAAACTCAATTTCTCCAGTTCCAGTGTAAAAAATCCAATCTCTGTGATGCTTCCCTTCCAGTGATGTACGGGGAAACATTAACAATACTTATTTCAATTTATACAGTGCCATTCTTTGCCATAACGCAATTTCATATTACCCTTCAAAGTGACTCTGCCCTGGAGAATAGGGCATTGTAAAACAAGAGGCTTTGGCTCTATTCTTGCTTTACTTTTAATTGATCTGACCTTGAAAATCTTCTTAGTCTTGTCCTCAGTTTCTTTATCTGTAGAAAAAGGGATTTGAGTGGGTTATCTATAAAAGGTTATATATAAATTTTTCCAGCTTTTAAAAAAAGAGCTCTCTCTTGTCGTGTGTTCAAATACGCCCCAAGCCTTTAGTGACCTGCTCGAGCGCGTGCATTTAGATAGAGGTGGAGAAGGAGCCAGGCCCTGCATCCCTCCCAGTTCTTCACGCTAGGCTTGATTGCTAATTACTGAGACAGAAAATCAGACCTTACTCCACCTTATTACCATATTCTCTTATTCCGGAACTAAAGAAATCTACATTCTCACTGCCATATGGGATTTTTAAGTAGCAACAAAAGGTTTTAAGTAAACAGCAATCTCAAGAGTTTTTCACTCTGGGCAGTAAATCGGGGAAGAGGGACTCCTACCCCAAGCGGCCCCCCGCTGCCCAGGGAGCCTCTATGTCTTGCGGTGCCGTTTGAGGGAACAGGACATCACTCTGCCACAGGAATACACCCTAATCATCCCTAATTCCCCAAGCACAAAGAGACAGGATAGCTCCCTAATTAAATTAATTGCATCTCATAATAATTAGACAAGTTTCTCAGAGTTTTATTGCTTCTTTATTTGTACTTAGACTAACCTCAGCTTTATGGATTTCTTAAATAAGAGTGCTTGAAGTTTCAAAGCTAAGCCTTTGCTGCAATGTGGTCCCCCTTCCTCACTGGAAGCCACGTGGGCAGGACCACATCTGGTTCTCCTCTCCGTCCTGTCACCCCGTTTCCCCATAGAACAGGCTTTGGGCAGTGCTGACTGGGAAAGGCAGTGACTGCATTGGAAACAGAGGCCGGTGTGTGTGTGGGGGCGGCTCCTTCAGGATCACTCACCCTCACTGCTTCCTGTCTCCATGCAGAGTCCAGGAGAGAAGTCTGTCCTCCTTTAGGACGCTCTCCCTTTCTCCAGCCCCGCTGTAGGAGTTGAGCTGGAGGAGAGCGCTAAGTAGTCCCGAGGTTCCTCCAGTTCGATGTTCCTAGGGAGCTCCAGGCTTTGAGAGCAACTGGAAATCCACTGAGAAAATTCATAGCATGTCTGACTTCTGTTTGCGTCCCTGGTTATTTCTTGGTGAGCTTCTGTACAGCACAGAGGAAAGCTGTCAGTAAGAGCTCCAGATTTCTATCCAGAGTCAGAATAATCAGGAACCAAACTGTACGGCTAATGACTGCAGTGACACTACCTGCTACTAAAGTTTGCAAGAAAATAGAGGTAACAGTTGTACATAAAGAGGGCTGTTCAGGGACTCTAACGGCAGTTTATTTGTAATCTAGTATAACTAGATGTTAATGTATTCGCATCCTGTCAGTTGCTTGGAGAAAACTACATGTCTCGGTCATTAGATGCCCATCCTCATTTGTGGCGCTCATTTTGTATGGTCTTATGGCACCCCAGGACTCCTGGGGTCAGCGAATATTTCCTTCCTACTCAGTACACATTGGTAGATCATAAACACGGCTCATTACTCTCTCAAAGACGAGAAAGTTTTCTTGCACCACACGTTGCTGAAAGCAATAAAAATGATGTAATCATTCTTGAAGAACACGTAGCATTTACAGTCGCATTAAATTCTTCACGCACACCTAATCAGGGCTGTAGAGATCAGAAGTTAAGAGGGGCTCTTTAACCACTTACAGCTCCATGTCAACACTTTCTTTAATTCTGATAAATTCTGTTCTCTCACTTGAAAAGGTGACATTTCATGGCAAATAAGTTTGGGAAATCTCCTGCGCAGAGAAAAGATTTCCTGGTTTGTAAGCTGATTCCTAGAATGACCAGAAAGTTGTAGACAAAAGGCTGCCTGGCAGTACAGTTATTCTGAGCTTTGCTAATCACAGACAGGAACTCACTACTTCTGCTTCAGAAACCAACTGAGAATTGAGATTCTACTGCCTGAGGAAGTGTCTCTTAGTTGTGGCGAAACTGCAGTGAGGGCCTGTACTGTATGAGTTCCAGGTCACTGGAGCCTCTGCACAACCAGTAAAGCAGAAAGTCGGAGAACAATCACCAATTGTTTAGGCATTTAGGAGCTGCCCTGACAGCCATCGAGATGACCACATCCACCCACAGAGCCACCCTGAGGTCATGAGAGCAAACACAGTGGACAGGACCCTCTGTGGGCAGGCTTTGTCCCTTCCGAGATTCGCCGTCTCCTCTCACCTCCTTTGCAGCTCTTCCTAGATACAGTAAAAATACTGATAGTGGCAAGAAAGGTCCCTATACAGTATGTTATCCAGACATTTCAAAAGAGATGATTAAAAGAAACTCTCAAAAGGTTAAAAGGCAATGTCTAAAATTGGGAAAAGCGACAACTTCTCAAAGCCCTGTGCCTTGGTTAGACTGAGATCACTGCAAATATTAGTCCGGGCAGACAAGAGCACTGGACTTGCAGGACCCCGCGAAGCCTGGGAGTGTAGACCTGTGAAGAAGAGGAGGAGAAGAGGGGCGCATCAGCAGCAGGGTATGAGGCAAGGGACAGAAGTACTCTGTTCTCCTGTTCTTGGACTTGCAGTGACAACTCCATATAAGTAGATCTCTCTGCTTGGTCCAGACTTCTACCTACAAACTTGCACACAAAGTGGAACCCCTGAATGGACAGTTGAAATCCACATCATTTAAATAAACACACACACACACACACACACACACACACACACACCCCAAAAACAACCTAGAAGGAAAGGAGGGAAGATGCTTGATGCTCCAAGGGTACCAACTGTCTCCTCACTGTCAGTGTCTGCAAGGGGCTGTGGGGACCTAACGCTGTGCTGGGAGTCTGCAGCTGAGGGAGGACTGGTTCCTGGGCAGTGCAGCACGGTGAGTACCTTGACTACCCATGGCACGGTGAGATCATGCTTAAATTACTCCCCCCCAAAGAAAAGTGCCATTGTCAAGGTCAGCTATAGAAAGGGATGGAAATACGCATTTAATGTGTTCTTCTTTTAAAAAAATATCCTGTTGTAAGTAATTTTTCTTGATTTATTCACATTTTTATTCATTTTTTCCAAGCCCTAGGAGAAAGAATAGGAACTATGGTAATATCCCTAGTGTGTTGGTGTTTAAAGGACTAAGTCGTCTCCACACTTCACTAAATCAAGTTGGAGGGAAAATAAAGAAAAATTTAGTTTCTAATTATAGCATTTTGACAACCTTCCTCTCTCCAAAAATCAACTGTTGCATGTATATTCGTTTGTGTATCTGTTCTAATTGTAAAGAAACAAACTAGGCTGATAGGTGAAATCACAGAATTGGTCTGGATCATATGATTAACATGAGAAGTGTAGTCATACGTAGAAGAACTCACGAAGGGGAAATTACAAGGGGAAAAGCTGACTTTCACCAAACGTGGAGAGTGACAGTCTTCAAGGGAAAGTACTGGGAAGTAGGAAGCCTTTAAATGAATTCTGAAATACAAAGTGGTCTCTTTCTCTATGTGACAACAGTGTGCTCTTCATTATTGGAACCACAAAACCTTCAAAAACTATTAAACTAGGGCTGGTGTAAGAGCAGTTGTGGAGTTCTTGCCCTGGCTTCAATTCCCCTAGCTCTGCCAATACATTAATTAAAAGTAAATAAATATTAAAGCAAAAGATGAAATTAAACGAGTAAATATGGTAATTATCTTTCACAGCAGGACAGATTCTTTTGAAAACAAATTAAACACAATCCCTACTCAACCTATCCAACACCTCAGACAAGGCTGCTATGTCTGGGTGGGAATTGTTGCACTGGTATGACGAAGCCACACAATCCTACGGAAAAAAGCCAGGGAGATGATGTGTCGCAAAAGAGCTCAGGGGACTAGAGAGTTACTTACTCACTTTTCTTAATTCTTTGAATACTACATCTTTTCCAGCCAGGATTCTATGCAACATAAGATGTGCTAATTAAAAATGGACGAATTGGTTTCAGAAAATTAAATATTCATATACCACGTTACTAATAATATGATTACCTTAGTGATGCATTTACTACCATGTATTTGAAGCCCATGATTAATTGAACTGTATAGCTGGGTACCCTCCGTGGATGAAGCACGAACCCAGGCTAGCAGTGATGTGTGCATCAGTGACTCTGAAGGTCTGAGAGGCCCTGCCCCGCCTGCTGGAGGAGCTCCTTGAGGTGCTGGCAGTGGGTGCTGATTCCCTGCATGGTGACCTCAACTGGCCGTGTCCCATCCACTCAGAGCTGGCAAATCTTCCCTAGGAAGTTATCCGTGGGCTTTCTTTTGAAGAAATAATTTCATTCTAACTTAAGTGATCCTACATGTTTTTTTTTTGTTTAAAAAAAAAGATCCTCAGGGGAAAGACATTTCCTGAACCTGACTCAAAACAGGCGCTGGGAAGCAGAGTGGAACGGAGAAAAGGCTGAGGGGGCAGACAGCCTCGGCACCGTTCAACATGGCCGTGGCAGCACTGTCTGTGGGTCTCCATTTTCTCCCTCTCTCTGCCTCTGGCTTCTAGCAGCTTCTCTTTGTCCAAGACTTTGAGAATAGCTCAGCTCTGAGGACAAAACAATTCTTTCTTCCTTCCTACTCTTGGGGGTCACAGTAGTTCTCAGCCAGGTGTATGCATTTATAAGAAACATGGTCCATGCAGCCTATGGAGAGCTACTGGGCTTTGGACAAGTGTAGTATATTTTTATACTATCATTTGTTGTATTGACGTCTCCGTCTTGGTAATAATAATTTGCCATATATTGTTAATAATAAAAGTCAGTCTAGCACTAAATTCCACTTCTACATCAAGAATTTCTTTGAAAGAGACTAAAAGATAATAATTTTAAAGACCCTTCACATGACCGTAACCCTCAGCAGTAATGTAGGGTTGGTTTTTATTCAAGGCAGAAACAAACTTACCTTAGGTAAGGAGAAGGTTAAGCATTTTAAATTTTCTAAGAAACAATATTTTTATATTGAATGTGTCCAGAATGCAATAAAACTTAGTTTTTGGAAGTTCACTGTGGACAAGCATATTTAAAAAGAAAAGTTCCCCTGCCTCACAAGCTTAAGGTCCTGAGTTTGATCCCTGGGACCAAAAGAAAAAAGAAAGAAAAAAAAGAAAGAAAGAAAAGTTAATTACCACAGAGTTTATCTCTTGGCCCATAGTTATCTTTTGTTTTAAATTTTTTACATCCATACAAAAATTGCATACATTATTTAATTTATCTTCCTCTGTAAATCTGGAGATAGAACCCACGTCTTTGCACTGGGCCCTACCACTGTGCTGTATACCTACCCAGAAGTGTGTGCATATTAATTAGATTGTCTCATACCTTAGAGACTTCCTAAAAATGGTTTACATGAAATTAGCTTGAACTTGATGTTGTGTTTGACAGACAAGCAGTGCAGTAATTACCGGGCTTTCTGAACTTCCTGTTTCTCACAGGGAGAGCTTGTTGCCACAAAAACCTTATTCCTCACTCTGAACCCATTTTTCTTGGGTAATGTGGCTGCATAGCCAGAGTGATGTTTTTAGACTTCCTTGCCTTGAGGTTTGGTTGTGTGATTGTAACCTCGCCACTAGGACAGAAGTGACAGAAACACTTCATCTTGGCCCTGTCATTGTCTTCCTGGGACAGTGGTCTGGCTTCTTTTGGGTAAAAAACACTGGCACCATTTCAGACATGGAAGGCTGTGGCTTGAAACATGGGTCCCTGAGAGACTGTGACCCAGACAGGTCTCCTTGAGACTTACATGTGAAATAAAACTTCTTAAGTTACTTAACTATTAGATCTATGTTTTAATGTGTTAGAACAACTTCTCTGACTCCCTTAAACTCTTCAGCTCTTTAAACCAGGTGGTGAGTTTAAGACACACCTATGAGAGCTTTGTTTTTGTTTTGAGTTTTGTGGTGCTAGGGATTAAAACCAGGACCTTGTGTATGTTAAGCACGTACTCTACACTGAGTTATACAGCCAGCTCTGTGGTTGAGCTTTACATCCAAGATTTAGAAAAAAGCTTGGCAGAAAATAGCCATCCTCCAAAATATTGTGTGTGTGTGTGTAAAGGATATATGCAAAACTGATCAAAAAGAAACTCACTTAAGAACTTCAGAACTAACCAAAAGTCTTTGTGTTTTCAATTAGTTTTAATATATCTTCAACCCAAATCTCACTTTCTTATCCTGAAAGAAGTTGAACATTAATCTTAGCTTTAGGCTTTGAATTTTTTATCTCCTATGATCTCATAAGGAATTTTACTTAGAATATTCTGTTATTATTAATTAGTATCAACAGGATAGTATCAACTACCCTAGACTTGTCCTCATATCTTCATAGTAGACATAACATCTTGGTTTCTCAAATGTATTACAAATTCGGAACACAGAAAACAAGTTATTCCAATTATGTTTTGTCATTTATCTGACACTTTCATTATCCTTGATGAAAATATCATCCTATGTTGTCTTCTCTTAAAAGCTGCTTCTGTCAAATTAATTTAGGGAGGGTAGAAAAGTAAAAAGAAATAAAAAGAGAAATTTAATTTTATCACCTTTCAAATTAATCAGATTCTGAGCTTGCTGTTTCTGAAATAATCTAGTATAAAATTTAAGTGCTGAGTTCAGCCATGACCACTTAGGAACACATTCAACTCACAGAAAATCAATTCCAGCTGAGGGTTGTATGGCACTTTTGATGCCTCACTAGGATTTCTTTAATTTTTGTAAATCTAGTGATTTATTCACTTGGATGCTATCAGAAATAAGACATCTTCAATTCAATAGGAAAGCAATGAGGGCTCTTGTCACAGTTTCTGCTCTGACCAGGAAATCCACAGAATTCCACTGAATCCCTTGAATTTTCACTCAGTGCAAGGCAAAACAAATACATAGCAAAGTTTTTTAAAAACTTAAAAAATTGATTTCAAAAATACATGTAAGAACTGACACTATGAAAACACTAGGGAAAATCATAGGGGAAAAACTTTAGGACACTTGAATGAGTAGCTATTTTGGGGAGCAAGACTCCAGAACACAGGAGACAAAGACAAAAATAGACAAATGGGGTGATATCAAACAAAAAGGCTTCTGCACAGCAAGGACACTGTCAACAGAATTCAAAGACAACCTACGGAATGTGAAAAACAGATTTGCAAACTACCCACCTGATAAAGGGTGAGACCGGCTCGTCCAACCCCGGACAAAAGGGCAAGGTGGGGCGGGGCGCTGTCCGGCTAGAGCCAGCCCCACACCCAAAATGCTGCACCAAAGCTGGGCCCAGCGAAGCCCTGTGCTGGAGAGCGCACCTGCTCCGGAAGACACCACGGCCCCTGGGCTGGGCGTCCACTGCCCCTGTCTGGGATCTGGCCGTCTGGGCCCTCTCTGCACCAGCTGTAGCTGGGGCTTCTGGTCTCCGAGCCACCAGGGGGACACCCTGTGGGTGTTGCAGGCGGGACAGCCACAGAGCCCGGTGGAGACCCCTGCAGGGCCTGGGAAACGGCCGGGTGGGTGCAGCACCCACTTCCAGGGTGGTGGTCATTCAGGCCTAGTTCTTGTTTTACACAGTGTACAGAAAAAAAATCACATAATTTACTAACTAATACCAGCAATATCACCCAGAATTTTAGTTTATCTTTCTGCGATGAGTTTGGTACTAAATTTTCTCCTTAAATTCTTATTTTTATTCTTAAACGTGTCTTCCTGGAACCATGCCTAGAGTCTATATCCTGTCAGCCACTCAGGTTTCATAAATACCTTCTCTTTGTATCTTATCTCTTTATTTTTACCCTTTTCAAAACGAATCCGTGTGAACAGGCAAACCCAGCAACGTCAGACATTAAAAGATGTCCTAGTGTTCATTTCTGCTTGTATGTAGTCCAAGAGTGAACCAGGGCCATGCCACGGCTGCCTTCTCCCCCAGTTTTTATCTGGGATTTCACGCTGCCTTACTTGAGAGCTTTGTAGAGTTCCTATGGTTTCTCATTCTCCTGGCTCTCCCTTTAAATTCTCATCCAGACTCTAGCAGACGGCATCTGAAATCACTTAGGCAGCCGAGATGTTGCTAGGAATTGCTGTTGTTCTGATAATGCCCTGGGGATAGGTTTCTTCTCCTTTCTGATCTGAGTTCAGAGTCAAATCACATCTACAATGCTCTGAGAGTGGAATGGGGATTAGAATAGAAAGTGGAATCGACATTTTCCAGGGAGCTCCAAATGTGGACAAAATATTGGCTGCTCTGTAGATGAGGATCTTAAATACGTGAAAGTAGTCCGATCTCCCTGCTGTCTGCAGCGCTGCTGGCTTTCGTGTACTCTGCCACGCAGCAGTGTAGACAGGGGGCCTGGAAATAGCCCACGTGAACGCTTCACAGAAGTTTAAGCTTCCTCCTACACCAAAACTGCGTTTTAATACTTTCTCTTGGGAGGTGAGTTTCAGCTCTGTGGCTTCCATCAGTTGAGAAGAGTTTTGAATTCGTTGGCTTTAGCTATATTGTCTGCATTTTGTTGGTTTGAAGAATAAGTTCACAAAGATGTACGCTGGAAGTTGATCTCCTTCACAAAATTTGTAATTTGCTGTAATATGTCATTTATTAATCTTTGCTATGTTTTAAATTTATAGCAGATGTACAAGGTGTATCACATATACTCACAGCTATTGCTGGGCTAGCATTTCAGGGCATAACAGCTCAGTGGAGGGCAGAAGGCTACAATATCTGTAGAGATGAGTGTCTTACACCCATAACCTTTAAATCTAACATGTTCACTCTTATAATGAATCTCTCGGGCAGAAGGGCAGTACAGGATGAGTTTTATGAACACTTGGTGATTGAATAGTCTGTGCTCATCTTTTCACCCAGATGGTTCTATTTAACTGTTTCTGTGTAATAAACTATCCCCCAACACAGTGGCATAAACAATAACCATTTTATTAATGTCATAATTTTGTACATCAGAAGCCGAGGGACTCAGCTGGGTTATGCCTCTGTACCACGTGTGGGAGCCACGTGGTGTGAGGGGTGGCTGGAACGGTCGGCTCTGTGGGGTCACGCCGCCTTCCTGTCTCTGAAGTCTTAGAACATCTCCATGTGGCCTGTCTGCAGGGCAGTCGGTCTTCTTACTTCATGGCTAGAGGTCCTGGGGAGCAAAGCAGACATCCCCAATCCATTGTGGTGTGGAAGTGGCAGAGCATCACTTCCGGATTCTCCCACTCAGAATAGCTGGAGGCTGGCCCACGGGAAAGGGGAGGTGGGACTGAACCCATCTCTGAGAGAGAAGAATGTTGGTGATCTGATGGCATCTCTGACCTGCCACGTGGGCCATCTCTGGTTTGAAAAATGAGCTACAAAAATAACTTAGCAATTCTCTGGGCTTGGGACCGAGCACATTCCTCATAGCATCCTAAAGGACCTCTGTGACGTCCTCAGCAGACCTTAGGATTCAGTTTTTCCAGGTGGGTATTTTCCTGATTCACTGAGCATGACAGTGGCATCACCTATGAGAATCACTGTAGTATCAGCAGCAGTGAGATGAAACCTGTTATTTTTGGAGACATAACAGGAAATAATTATCTAGTATCTGAGAAGGTTTGCAAAGATGATGTTTTCCCCACTTCCTTTGGAGAAGCAGGCACAGCCATTGCAGACACATAATATCGATGCGAATGTTATTTCTCTTGTCCTGCGGGACCACCTCGCAGCAAAATCTCCCTCACTCAGCTCCTAGGATGGCAGCGTCCTCAGGAGAATGGTGGCTTTGCCTGCTCATCGTCCTGCTCTGCTGGACGTCCTTAGTGGTCCACCTTCTCATTTGCACGTCTGTTTGGTTCTGCTTCAGGGGCGTTATGTCTTGATTGGCTTACAGTTTTCTTTATAGAATTCTGAGCTCTCTTTCCTTCTCTGACCCTCGCAATGTTACCATAAACTTATTTATATATTCCTAATCCTCAAAATCTGAAAAGGCTCTAATGTTCACTTTCCACTGAGCAATTCTTATGAAACATATAGACCTTGGAACCAAATTAGAGGCCAATGGAGCGATTATCTTGCAGAGGGAGAAGGTGTTCACCCAAAAGACTTAACTTTGTTATCTTTTAACAACAGCAACAACCACAACATCAAGACGATTTACAACACCTCCTTGAACAAGAGAAGGAATTTTCCAAAGGGCCGGGTAATGACTGGTGGGAGATCAGGGACAAGTAGATCTCGCAAACACCCTTGCTGTGTTTCTCACCCACCACTGAATTTTCCACGCTCCCATAGTGACTAATCATGCACTAGAGCAGAAGCGAAAGTATCACAATGTAATATTATAGTAGATTTTGCTTGTTGTTGAACTTCCACTGTGGTGAATATATTACATTATTTCTTGGAGTTATGGTACAGACATAGCACATAATTCAAAATGGGAGAAATGGAATCTATAAGAGGAACTTAAGAAAATTTGAACTAGGGCTGGGATTTAGCTCAGTAGTTCCAGTGCCTGCCTTGCAAGCACAAGGACCTGAGTTCGATTCCTGGTACAAAAAAAAAAAAGAAAAAGAAAACTTGAACTAGACAGAAGGCTAAAAAGGGCTTCTGAAGGAAGTGACACTTGAGGTGAAATCTGAAGAAATTAAGAGGCAGTCAAATGGTGAAGAACATTCCAGACAGAAGCAAGAAGATGTGAAAAGGACCTGATGCAAAGGGGGAAAAATTGCACAGCTAAGACCCTGAGATGAAGCTCCTAATGCCTGGATTATAGAAAATGAATGGGAAAGTATAAGGTCAGGTTTAAAAGAAAAGTGTATGCCAAATCACATATAGGTGGTACACTGTGTTAAGTACTTTTGTCTTTAACCTACATAAAATGGATATTGCTTAAGGGATTGGTGCTTAGCAATGTCTGTAATTATAACTATAATCGGTTGGAAAATCAGGTAACTGAAATATGGAAGACAGATTTGATTGGGGCTAAATCTGCTATGAGATGAAAATATTTTTCCCCAAAGATGTATGTGAGTTAAAATCAATAGAATATCACGATTGGTTAAGTGTTTGAGATATGGGGAGCAAATGGAGATGATAAAAATTCCTCAAAAAACATTAATGGTGACCCTTTCATATATAATTAAATTAATGATGAATTGGATATTTCAGAGGTATGAGGGAAAGGGAAAAACTACTAAGTGATAGCAAGCTATCTATCTTGGGCAGAGAAAAAAATTGGATTCATCTTGAGTAGGGTTATTGCTGGGCAGATGCGATAAAAGCCAGAAAAAGGCAAAAAAAAAAAAATTTACGATACTAGCAACAGTGTTCTTAATATGTTGAACTATGAAATCTAAGTTAAATAAGGATGGGCATGAAGAAAACAGAGGGCTAAGGATTTAGAATAATTTAAAGACAATAGTCAACAGGATTTCCTGATGGGGTGGAACAAAAAATGGAATAGTTCCATAAGCAAGCTATTTGGAGGGAAAGTTTTGCTCAAGAGCACAAACTTGAATTAGAGATTTGTAAAGCTTGTGCTTATCTATTTTCATGTTTGACCCAAGTGAGTTATAGGTAATATTGGGAAAGAACCAGGGGTAAGTGGAGTTGTTTGTGGTTTAAAGGAGCTGTTTGCTTTTTCACTTATGATAACTCTCCTAAAGGAAGTAAGAGGAGAGAATATACTCTACTGGGTTCACTTGTCCTTTGCAAATGTTCTTTTGCCAACTTATTCTTCTTATCTTTTCCTTGCATTGTAAATTCTAAGGAAAAGTAGACTAAATGATTAAGATATTAAGAGCTAGAGTCAGTTATTCTAGGAAAAAGGAAAAAAAGAAACATCTGCCATGAGACTTACTAATCAGCAAGCATTCTTTAGATTTACAGAACCCAGAACATCTGGTGACCTTCAGATGACATTAGAATGTGCTTTGAAGTAATGGATTGCTGCAGGATTAATGTGACTTTGGTGCCCACCTATCTGTGGCTAAAAATGCACTGCACCGAATTTCCAGTATAAGTTCTTCCTTTGAGATTATTAGCTGAGCTGGCCCCTGGACAGCACTCTGGCCATGTTCTAATTAACTAGTTAGCGGTTGCAAGAGTGGAGTGTCAATTGATTGGCTTTGGGATCTGTCCCAGGGCTTGGTGGAGCACACTTCTGGGTGTTTATGGATGGGTCACAGAGGCAGGATTTTGACTGTGCACATGATCCTTGGCCCCTTCCATTCTGGACTGCCCACCCCTCCTCCTGACCATCATGCACTATCGTGTCTGTCTGCTGTGAGGTTTCTGCCTCAGAGTCAGATTGCAGTAGAATAAGTCCCCTGGTGCTGTGACCTAGTTAACATACTCTTCTTTGCTGGTGTTGGTTGGTGCTGGGTACTGTGTCCAGATAACCGATTTTTAAACTACTCCTTTGAGATTTCTTATTTCTGCAAGTATTTTCTAGATACAATGAGGTATCACATTGATAGACTTCTGGACATCTTTCTTATTAATCTATCTTTTTTTATGGGAAGTCCAGTGAAGAACTAAAAAAGAGGCCCCACTCCAGACCCAGTGGGACCCGGGAACCACAAGCCTCATCTCGCGTCCCTGGCTTTTCCACAGCACAGGGCAGTAGCGTTGAGCACCAACAAACCAGCCTGATGAAAGAAACACCCAGGGCGAGTCTGAGTTGAGGACTGAAGTGATCCCTTCCACAGGGACTGAGTGTAACGTAGCCTTGGGAGAGAGGCTTGGAGAGGGTGAGAGTAAAACGTGATCACCTGGGATCCCCTGGGAGCCTCAGGTTCAGACCAGGAAGGTCATGGGGCCTGTGCTCTACTGTGGAAAGCCAGGTTCAGTGAGTAATTGTCAGCAGGGGTGTCCGGAAGAAGAAGGCATTTGACCTATGGGTGTGTTTGAGCTCTGGCATTGCTGCCAACATCCAGCAGCAATCAGCGCTCTGAATTGCTGCAGGTAAATATGGGTGGGGGCTAACTGTTTTCACTAGAACCAGAGTCCTCTTTGTTTTGGAGCAGGGCTGTGCATGAGTGGTTCCTAGAGTTTGTCAGTGTCCGGCTGCCATATGATGCCATCGTTGTTGAATCTACTGCCACAGACAAGGTAAGAGAACAGTGGGCAGAAAGTGCTTTTCTCTCTGTGCCACTATATACTGGATTGCTGAGGGCATCATAAACAGTGCTGTGGCTCACACCCAAAATACAGGGAACTGAGTCAATGGATTTGCAAACCCCAGCACAAAAAACAGACAAACAAACAAACGATGAAACAAGAAAAAAGAAAGAAAAAAGAGAAAAGAAACACTGAAAGACAAGGCAATAAAATGGCTCTCCAAACTCCCAGCTTCTCCACACTCAGTACAGGAGGGATTGAGGGGGGTAGATCCTAAATTACACAACAGGCCTGAGAAAGCATTGACAAAGATAAAACAGTTCTGTACGTGCTTAGTGAATTTAAAGACGGTATAAATTAATCACATAATGAACTCACTGAAAAAAGCAATTAGGGAAACAATATCATTCATAATAGCACCAGAACATTAAACACTGAGTTTAATCACGGCATCATCAAAACGGCTGTACTTTGAAGGCCGATAGGCAGATTTAGTGCCATCCCAATCAAAACCCCAACAGCATTTCTCAGAAAGATAGAGAAAACAATTCTAAAATTTATATGGAGTTAGAAAAGGCCCGAAACAGCGAAAGCAACCCTGAGTAAAGAAAGCAAAGCAGGTGGCAACACATCCCGGACCTGAAGTTAAACTGTGAGGCCGTGGCGATCAGAACAGCAGGAAAATGGCACAGAAACAGGCGTGTGGATCAACGAAATGGAGCAGAAGAAGCTAAAATAACACCAGGTACACACCGCTGTTTTGTCTTGGACAAAGGAGCCAGAAACGTAGGCTGAAGGAAGGACAGGCTCATTAACAGAAGGTGCTGCGAAGACTGGGCCTCCACATGAAGACAGTGGAGTCCGGACCAATGCATCTCGCTGTGTGAGAAACTAAAATCAAAATAGACCACAAACTCTAAATGTTAAAACAGAAACACTTGTTATCCACACACCGAACTCTGCCCAACTAACCAGTGGGCTGCTTTAGGGAGCACTCACCCTTAATACTAGTAGCACACACTGAATCCCAGCTCCACGCAGCCTAGATCCAAGCGCCTCAGAAAAGCCCCACCTATGCTTATAAATAGGACTTAGGAAGCACAAGTACTTCCCCAAATTATATACTCCCTTGTTTTAAAAATATATCAGTATATGGGCCAGGGACTTAGCTCAGTGGTTCTACCGCCTGCCTCACAAGCGCAAGGACCTGAGTTCGATCCCTGGTACCCCCCCAAATATATATATTTATATATATGCTAATATATGTATGCTAATTGGTTTCATTCACACTAATAGTTTACCTTAGTTTGTTGAAAAGAAAGCTGTGTTATCTGTTTGTTTCTTTTTTGTAAGGATTTTTTGATTCATGTCTTGTCCCGAGTAACTTCTTCGAAAATAACGATACATAGTGTATGTAATAGCTCTTGTTATTCTCTTATTACCCGGTTATAAAAATTTGTTTCATTTTGTTGTAAAATTAAAACAAAATTAAAAGAACTCAAAAGAGTAAGGCTATTTTTCCCTCCACATACAGTTAATGCTGAACAAACATTTCTTGAATTACATTCCAGTTATATCAACAACACAGTTAGCAATGAGGACCTTCCCACTTTCCACCGCACCCTTCATTTCTCCCTTGCTAGTACTTAAAACATCAACGAGAGAAAAACCTAATTCTTCATCTTTCCGGAACAGCTCCACTATTCTGACCATTTACTCTTCCCCAGCAGTTCCGGCTCAGGCGCCTGACCTCTGAATATCTTAATTATGACCAGGTTCCTCAAATCACGAGCTCAACCTCAGCCTCTGGAAGCCTTTCCTGCTTCCAGAAATTCTGATTCCCCCAAGCGGCTGTCATTTTTCGGATGTTGTGAAACTTTGATCAGCCTGTGTCGTATGAGGCTGGGATCACCCAACAGTGCATGCTTCATAGATCATTCTTGGACGTATTCTTATTGAAAATAGGAAATGTGGAAGTAAAGAAAAAGGAAGGAGATAGTTTTTCTTTGAAATCTGGGTGGAATCTCCACGATCCCCACATCTTGCATTGTCCGTGTCTGGAAAGCCGGCACCGTTTGGAAAATGGAAGGCTCGCTGCCCAATTGGGACGGCGCAGATCTGTTTAGACCTTGGTTGCAGCAGCCTCGGAGCAGCTTTGCATCTGAAGATGAAGAAACGACACCCACTCTCCAAGCCTTTCCTCAGGCAGGGCAGCCCCGGCTTCAGAGTGACGGAGGACCCTTCATGAGCCCGCAATGAGCAGAGTTTTAACAATCCCAGAATTGCCCTTAAAACATCTCTTTTATTTTCTTGGTGCAAAGTACTGCGTTCTTTTTAATGGCGTTAATCTGTTTAGCAATGCCCAGCACATCCTTCTGGATTGAAATTTCAAAGTAACTCTCCTTCTGGCAAAGCTAAAAAAACAAACAAACAAACAAAAAAACAAAAAATCAAATCTTTTTCCTGCTTTTTGCTTCCAGTTCTCGCTGTAAGGCTGGCAAAAAGCCCACAATAGTCATTCCACTGCCTGATTTTGTGTAGCCTAGAAATTTCCCCTACTAGGCTAACTGTCCTATCACCTATGAACTCAGGCTCCCACAAAGGCTCAGGGGTCGGATAAAAAGTAGGAGTTCTTTGCCAGAATGGAACAAACGGCTCCTAGCCCCATCCCCAGTGGTCTTTATTTCCACCGCAAACCTCTTGACCACTGCCTTCACTGTGCTCATTCCTACAGGCTCCTGGTCTTTTGAGCTCTTACTAGAATTGCCTAGTAAGCTTTTCTCTTAGTATTCTAGCCTGGTTCTCTGCACTTTTCCAAATTTTTCTTCTAACCCAATTCCACATCATCAAGTACAGTCTCAGCGATCACCTCACTTTGTGAACCAATTTTTCTGTCTTATTCAGCTTCTGATTGTGGTGACAAAATACCTGAGGTGATTAATTTATAAGGAGAAATGATTACTTTTGTCTCTTGGTTTCAGATATTTCATTACATGTCGACTTAGCCCACTGCTTTGGCCTGCAGTGAGGGTAAATATCATGGTTTCACTATTCAGCCTCTGATCATATAAGCCAATCTACTAAATCTCTTCTTCTCTTTTGGGGAACAGAAAGAGAGTAACAGATTTTAAAATTTATATAAATAAACTTTACAGATCTTAGGTCAAACATGTGAGAAAGGTAACAATATTGCATCCATCATGTGGTTAGAGAAAGTGGCATACAGGGTAGGTAAGTAATTTGCCGCAGTTTTGTACTTAGTAGAGTAGAATTGAGTGTTGCGATTTTGCATTCAGAAGAATTTATATTCCTAAGTAGTACGCTGCAATACTTCATTCCCAAACATGTTCTGTAAACTCTGGCCCACCCACAGGTAGGCATAGCTCTTTAAATTTATAAAATATATACAATGTTTTGAAATAGAACTTTAGTCCAGTTCCTCAGTTAATGATAGAAATGTGAACAGCCAGGTGTGGTGGTACATGACTCTAATCCTAGCATTCAGGAGGCTGAGGCAGGAGGATCACTGCAGTTCTAGGCCAACCCGAGCTACCTAGTGAGTTCAAGTTCTCCAACTAGAGTTAGCACCTCCACTTTCTCATCATTATCAACATTTAAATGTAGTAAGATTGAGCTGAAACTTTACGTGCATTATCTCATTGAATCCTTACAACAGCACTTTGAAGTAAATATTTTTTATCATATTCCCATTCTACAAACACTATTAGTAACTGGAAGATGCAAATTTAAGCAGACCGATTTTCAATAGTCTGTGTGTGTGTGTTTTTAACTGAGAAAGTACATCATTTCCCTAGAAAAACCGCCAGATAAGTGTAATGGCACTTGTGAAACATAGACATGCACCAAGCACACTGTGATAAAAAGATTTCTGACCTCTGTCATGATGTTGCCAGCCACAGTCACCTGAACAAAGAGCTGTGTGAGGTTGTTGGCAGGGATACGTAGGTGCAGAAGGACTGGGCTTTACTGTAAGTGGATATGTCTCACCACTGAAGATTTCACCACAGTGGAATCTTTGGAATTGGGGAGAGGCAAGGTACTGACAGGGTGGTGTAAAATACATCAGTATCGAGCAGCACTCAGTGAACTGATGATCCTTAAAAAGAGAGGGGATGCTAAGGAGGAAGGCAGTAAGTAGGACAGATGAGTCAGGACTCACAGTCATAGCTCTGCGTCCGTATAGGTGCCAAAAAGGTGAGAAAAAGATGCGCAATGATTGATGTCTCTCAGAAAGACCATCCTGAGAATTCTCAGACGCTGCGTCTTCTGCCTTTACCTCTCCCACTCAGGTCCAGCAGAAAAGCTCGCCCATGTCCCAGGTCCTCTACTGCCATGAATCACTCAGACAAAGAGAGTCATCCATCACATCCTTCCGGCAGCCAGAAAAGGAGGATCTGAAGGAGGCTGGATTCCCAGAATTCGGTGTACAATCAATTTCAGAAATGCTTCATTGATCATATTTAGTATCAGATAAAAATTACAAGGTATTTCATTGGTAGGAGCTGTGCCCGTGCCTGTATGGACTTGAGGCCTCTCATTTGTTTTTTCTAAAGAGGCCTGGGCGTGTCATAAAAATGGCTCAGAAATCCTGCAGAGGCTCTGGAGTGTGATCTAGATGATGGAATATATGCAATTACTGAATAGGGGAAGAGGAACTTAGGTATGAAAGAGAAAAATGACGGTGAGGGCTTGGAAGCTTTGTATGAAATTATTATAATGGTTCCATCATTGCTCCTGGCCAAAATTCTAATATTCAGGTAGACTGAAAGAGTTTCCAGGCATCTTGTAGATTTATCAGCTTTTTAAAGATGACTTGACCCTTGAACTCTGTTGTGTTGAAATATCAGTTATACTCCCACAGGCCAGGAATGAGAGAGGGTGGAGCTGGTTTAAATTGTCTGATTGAGGGTCCGCTCCCTTACTGCAGGACACTGGTGGAGACCGAGGAGCTGTCTGCCCAGCCTGCTTATCACGGTCCCTACACAGTTGCATAGGGCAGCTTGTCCCGGGGGTTTCAATGACCCAGTGACAAAGCTGTACCCAGCGACTTATTTTATTTGTTGCATAGGAGGTGGTTTTTTTTTCTTGTTGTTGAAGTTTGATTCCTGTTTTTGGTCTTTGTTTTCAAAAATTAGAGAAGGAGATATGACTTTTTAAAAATATATCTGTATGCCTGGGATGAAAATTTAATCTGCATCATGGAAAGCTGAGACGGGAGATTTGCGAGTTCAAGCCCAGACTGGAAACTTTCAGGAAGACCCTGTATCTTAGTTACTTTTCTCTCCTTGCTGAGACAAAATACCCAAAGTTAAGGGGGAAAGATTTATTTGGCTTACAGTTCACAGAGGTTTCAGTCCATAATTGGCTGGCTCCAAGGCAGGGTGGCAGAGGGGCAATAATTCACAGCAGTGAAAGACAACAAAAGCAACAAGTATACAACTTTAACAGTATCTTTCTGCCTCATTTCTTACTCAGATTACCTAGGGTGGGCAGCACTCATGCCCTTAATACTAGTGCCCTTGGGTCTAGCTCCACCATGAATAGATCACACACTCTAGATTCAGCCACCCCTGAAAAGGCAGGAGGCTTTAAGGGGACATCTAAATATGAGCCCTAACACCCTGTCTCCAAAATAAACAAGAAACAAATGCACAAAATTAGAATAAGTAAGACAAAAATCAATAAAAGGGCTGGAGATGTAGATCAGTACAAAGGAGCTGAGTTCAATTCTCAGTGCCTGTATATCAGCTAACAATGTATTTAAAATCTGCAGAGTATTGTCATGGTCGGGAAAGAGAGACTATTTTGCCCTGGCTGCCTCTGACCCTGTCACTCACAATTGTCCTGCGTTGTCTTGGCTAGGAGTTCAGATAACTGTTCTGCACATGTGAGTCCAATTGATTTGGAAACACTCTCAACTCTTTTTGCTTCTGTTGTTATTGATATTTGCTTTCCAATATGTACTCACATTTCTTTTTAAAATTTCCTATTATACCAGAGAGTGAATTTATATTCTTCTATGCTCTCTCATATCCCTATTTCTTTCTCTGCTAACATATGTGTCATAATTTCCAGCTAAATCCCAATTCAGTTATTTACTAGTTATGACAATGAAAAATTATATTATTTGTTACCAAACCAACTAATGCATTGATTATACTTTATTTTAATTTATGTTGGATAAATAATTAATACTTTTCATATATGGGTAAGGTTTTCTCCAACACAGCTGCTAACGCTGACTATATATTTCTCTGTGATCAAATGCCTTGTATGATATAATTGCTTTGTTCACTGGGTTGCTGATGGCTCCCTACCTGCCCATCTCATACACGTGTGATATGTTTATTCAGCCTACACTTCAAGAAAGATCACCACAGCTGAGACTACTTTGATGTTATAGTATCTCAGAAGAGAGAATGCAGCGGAGGATATAGAACTTTGAAATTTAGTCTCAAGTGTTACAAGACTGGGAATTTTCTGTGCATGGGCAGTGTTAGTCAAAAACATTAAGGGACAATAAGTATTCTTGAAGAGGGTCCTGTGAGAACAGTGTTATTTGCTAAACGAGAGACTCGTTGATTATTTTTTAATTGAAGTAGTTTGGCAGAATGAAAAATTATTTGCATAGATACATTGGCTTACAGGAATTTCCTAAAGAGTGACATTATTTATTAGGTTCCAGCCTTGCTCCTCCCTCGGTAAAGAGAATGAAGTTCTTTTGACAGACAAGGTCTCAGTTCTGATAACTATCGAAGCAGACACATTTCCTTTCTTCTTCCTTCCGGTCTCCCCATCTTCCTTTCCTTCTTGCTCCCTTTTCCTTGTATTTTTCTCTTTCCTTCTTTCTGGCTCAATAAGGCTTCCATTCTAGGGTCCTTCTGTTCCTCTCCCCTAGTAGAATTAATCTCCATGCTTGCTGCCTGGAGGAGACTTGAATTCCCTTCATTACTTTCTGGCGTTGGAGCCTCCGTTTGCTGGGGTTTCCTTTTTAACAACCGGTTCTAATGAAGTATATTTTCTAGCAATTTCCTAAGGAAACATATACAGCAGTTTAATTCTGTTCTTTTTCATTTTTTTCTCTCCCTCTCTCCTCTCTTTTTCCTCCACCTCTTTTCCAGAGCTTAAATGCCTAAAACTGTCCTCATTCCCACTTGGCGTTTCATTGCTAGATTACTAGTATATAATTCTAAAGTAAAACCACATCATTTGGAATTTTCCTGATAGTGCTCTATTATCTTTTAGGTCCCAGTGTTGCTTTTTAAAATTACAGTGATTTCTGGCTTATTTCTCTCATGATGAGCCTTATTAGCAGGCCCTTTTTCAATCAATCTGGGTCACTAATTGACCTTTCAGCCTGATCCTTTATTCCCCAGAAATGTTTCTGAATTAGTCCTCTCCTAATTCACATTTTTTTTTTGCTTTCTTTGTGTATTTTCTAGAATTATCACATATCTGATTATTAAATACTCCTAATTCTTACTATTCTTTATTCTTTTTTTACTCTTGCCTTTGGATCATTTTTTTCTGATTTTCTTACAGATATCTCCCAGCTTCCAAATAATACTCAACATCACTAGAGTTCTGTTGTTCCCACACTTATTCCTTTTCTTTATAGAATAATGACACTTTTATTACCTTACTGAAATTTTAGTGGAGGTTCAAAGAAATCGCATAACCACAAGTTTACAACTTGTGAATAGGAAATTTTGTTTTCATTTCTTTTTTTAAAAAAGAATGTGACATAATCCTAAAGCCACAAGTTTGCTATTATATTGATTTTTTAAACTAATTTTTAAAACAAACCCTTAAGTATTTTTCTTCTTCCTGACTCATTCTCGTCTAAATGTCATACCCTTCATTTCCTTAACATATAAAAATTAATTTAAAATTGATTATTTTTCCAGTTTAGACTCGTTCATTAGGATGTATTTAAACCTTCAGCTGCAGAAAGGAAATGCAAAGGAAAAATCTTCACCTCCCACTGTTCGACACATTAAGAAATGTGCACTGATACAAATCTGCTTCCAAACCAGGTCTGCTGAGAAGTGCGCAACAACAACAAAAGCTCGTTCAGAAGACAGCCAAGCCTGAGGAGATGGGAGAGTAGATCTTGAGCCTCCTCTCTGAGTATAAAATTTAGGGGTATTTATGGGATTACGTGGAGTGGCACAGGAGAGGTGATAGGAGATACGGAAAAGTGAAGTGTGCCTGTGTGATCAGACTTCCCTGGACTCTTCCTGGGACGCACACTCAAAAAACAGGAGCGTTAGCATGTTCTGAGGATGAGCATTTGGTTCCCTATAGTCACATACTTGTGGAGGTCAGAGTGAAGGTTGGTGGTTTCAGCTGACTTGATCTATCTCTAAGTGCCTGAGAAACAAATCAAGAAACTGCTACTAACCCAGACGACAGAGGTGTCACCCATACCAAGTTAATGGGTGTGTGTTGCTCAGCTGTGTGGCCTTTAAAACGGGGGACTAAAGCGAATAACAAAAAGAAATAAAGGAAGGTTTATTCAGGTTCTCCCTTGATCTCGGGGACATGACCCTGAATCTGAAATGTTTTGCCAGTGTTACTAGAAATAATCCAGGACCTACAATGTTGGGCCAACATTGTCCGAACTATGCCACTTGGATGTATAGGAAATCCTGTGAGTGTGGAAGCCTCTGTGCAGGGGCCGAGATCCCAGAATAGACACCAGGACCAAGGAAGAGGCTGAGACACTGAGGGATGTGAAAAGTTATTGGAGTCTGTATACGGACAGGTAGGAAAACCGGCCGCTCACAGACATGGAGAAGTCAAATGCAAGACTCCGTGAGAATGGACCTGAAGTCTAGTAGGGCGCGTTTTCAGTCTGTTCTTTGTCAGGCTACCCTTACATTCCTGCGGTTTCCAAAACGTTTTAGAACTGGAAGTCCGGCCATACCCACGCAGAGCGAGGTGACCATAAGGGAGTGTTGTGCCACAGCAGGACAGCCTAAAGCAGGGTGTGCCCTGCTGAGTCCAGAGAGGCTGCTGCAGGACTGGAGACAAATGCAACACTGGCTGGAGCTGCTGTCCTGTGAGGCGGTGTCACAGGCGCCGGATCAGAAGCTGCAAAAGAGACACCAGAGTCCCTCTGGCAGCTCGTGGGGGTTCTCAGGTAGAGCAGTGGGTCCCTAAAAGGAGCCATCGCATGGAATACCATCAACAAATCCAGGGAATGCTTACTTTAAAAGACTCATCACAGCGAAAGACACACTGGCATTAATGTCCCACAAAGTTCCAGTCCCTTTCTCTGAGCACATTTATCCTATTGTTCTTGCCATTTTCCGAAGCAGCTCTGAAAGTCCGCTTTTGTGGGTGTTTTTAGTTCTGCTTTAGTGGCTAGTGTGATGTCTTGAATGGATTCAGAACATTTTGACTTTGGGGAAGAGCTGGAAATAGCATGGTGCCGGATCCGGTGAATAAAGTGGGAGACGACACGCTGTGTGGCTTTGTTACCCGCCTTTCCACTGGACGGCACTGGGCAGCGGTGTTCACTGTGTGCTGGATCAGGCCTTGTACAGATGCTCACAAACAAGACTTCCAAAACGGCTTCAGAAAGTGGTACAAACCATAGATAAAAACGCTCTAAACAAGGAGGAGTATGGGGGGGGGGGTTAATGGTAATGAATCTTCTACTGTAATTATTTTAAAAATTTTAAAGTTTCATGCATGTTTTGATCACCCCTTATAGTTTGTACAGTACAAAACGTTACTGCATTTGTACTTAGTGGCTGATAAAAACGTGAGGCTTTTCTGGTTCTCTTGTCTTGGTGCCAAGTCCAAAATGCTCTGAGAGTGTCAAAGAGCGGGACAGGTCCTGCTTACGTCTCTGGGCTTGGAACCAGACAGCAGCATACAACTTTGACAGGAAACAGAGGAGATGGCTGCTTGTTGTCTAAACTTGTGTTCGGCAGAGCAGGAAGGCAGAATCACAGAAGGAAGACAGATGAGGGTATAGGCTCAGCAATGAAAGCTATTGGCACCTGGAGCAGCACTCAGAGCTACCACTGCTGCTCAGCAGACCAGAACAGCACCACGGACAGTGTAAAATCACCAGGGTTTTAGCTTCTGGTACTTTATTTATTTATTTATTTATTTATTGGTACTGGGGATCGGACTCAGGGCCTTGCGCTTGTGAGGCAGGCAGTGATACCACTGAGCTAAATCCCAAGCCCTTTACTGAGATTTTATAAAGTGGAGCCAAAGCTAAGAATTAAGTTTTTAATTTAAACATTTACAGTCTCAATTCATGATAGATTAGTAATTCAGCAAAAAAGGGAAAATTCAAAGCTCATTTCCAGTACAACTCCAAAATGCAAAGGAAATGGAAAAAAAAAAAAAAAGCTCACTGTCCCATGATGTTCTTCAAACTTTCATTTCTAGTCTCAGTTATTTGAATGAATTCTCCAGTTTCAGAACACCTCAGTAATACAATTTTAAATAAAAAATTTCAAAGTTTTATGAGCATTGAAGATGTGAAGATGTGTGGGTAGGAAATGTCAGGGTAAGTCACAGAAAGAAGGCAGTGGAGAACTAAGGGAGGGCAGAGGTTCTTTTGCTCTGGGGTCTTTGTCCAAACTTTTCACTGAAGTATATCACAGCTGTGGGAAGGAGGCCCAGTGCCTTCGTCGTGCAGCTGAAGAGACAACCTTTGCAAAACGAGTGGAGACCCAGTGTCATCCTCTTTCAGGAAGGTAAAAACGTGGCAGCTTATGTCCTGAAAGTCCAAGCAATTTCTAAGGAAGTCTCTTTCATTACAAGTAAACTATTAGGAGGGAGAACTGCCTCTAAGACATGGTAGATGTAGTTCTTGGAGATTTGAAGCCAAAATCCTATCACCTGGGTGGTCAGGGCAAAATAAAAACAAAACACAAAAAATAGCCACAAGCTTTTTATTTCATTAAGTTAAAGTGTTTGAAAACAGATAGTTCTCATAGGAATCCTAATATGAATGCTTTTTTCTCTTGGAACACAAAGAAATTTTGTAGAGACAATATAATTAAACACAGAGGGAAAAGGAAACCATGAGCAAGAAGAATCAAAAAGAAAAACAAACTCACTAATAGATGAATTTTTTTGAGACAGCGTCTTGCCGTGTAGGTTCAGGCTGGCCTTGAACTCACTGTGTAACCAAGGCTGTCCTTGAACTTGCAGTGATCACCCTGCCTTAGCCTTCTGAGTGCCGGGATTTTAATGTTATATTAGAATTACTGACTGTTTATAAAACTTAGGCTATAAAAATATGTTATGCTGTGTACAAAGAAAAAAAAGGTGGGCTGGGGACTGAGCTCGGTGGTTCAGCCGTCTGCCTTGCAAGCACAAGGTCCCAAGTTAGATCCCTAGTACCACCCCCCCCCAAAAAAAGAAAAAGAAAATGGCTTATTTGCAGTATTTACCAAGAAAAGCAACTATAAAATGTAGCATATTAATAAACATACCATGTAGAGACACAGAAAATGAGGATTAGATTATCATCTTCGAAATAGAATAACCTAATAAATGGACTTAAATGCAAATAAGTAGTGAAGAGAGAACAAATGAACTGGAAAGTAAGTCAGAGGAAATTTTATAGAAAGCAGAGAAAAACAGTACAAAGGTGGAAATGCGGTAGGGAAGTTAAGAGACAGGTAGGAAAAAACAGACAAATATATGTGTAATCAGAATTCTGAAGGAACAGAGAGATTTGCAGAGTCAGTTGTGAAGATGATAGCAGAGAAATTTTTAGAAATAGAGAAAAACATTCCAGAATCCCAATGGATATATTTAAAAATATATTTTAATTTCAATATCTAAACATAATGTGGTGAAAGTATAGAACATCAAAGACAATAGAATTTCTTAAGCGCAGTCCAAAAATGAGTTAAATCCTTCAAAGGCAGATTTGTCACGGACTTCGCAGCAGCAGTAATAGAAGTAAGGAGATAATGAAATGTCTTGAATTATCTGAAAGTAAAAAAAAAACTACTAATCTAAAGGAAAATTATGTCCAGAAATTGACCAATTCAAAAGTTAATTTTATTTTGAAATGCTATTAATATTTTTTAAATCTTTGAGACCAGTGGAGGGAAATCGGAAGAAACTATGAATGCCGAGCATCACGCACGGAAGCTGTTGTAGGCCAGAGGCCAACACACTGCAGCTTATCCCCTTGCCACCTGTTTTTGTAAATAAAGAACTTTCCTAATAATCGCATCCGTTTGTTTATATACGCGTGTGCCATTTTCACCCTACAATGGCAGAACTAAGTCATAGTGCAGGGGACCTCATGACTCTCACGTCTACAGATTCAGCATCTTGTCCTTGAACAACATGAGCAAACCAAGTGCATTACAGCGATTCTCAGGAAGAAACTGAGCAGAAAAAGCAAGACTTCAAATAGCATTTTAGAGCCCGCTTCATCACACACATTTCAAAAGTAGGCCAACCCGTACGGTGTGAGTTGCTTACACTGGTGGTCAGATTACAGAAAACCACTCTTACAAAGCCGGGCACGCAGCTCCATGTGGCGTGAGGACAGACTTGATCGGAGCAGCACTCAGGACCGTGTATGCACCAAGCACGTGCTGCGGGGACAGCGGGGCTCCGTCTTGGCCTGGTGGTGGCGGATGAATGTCTGCTGCGTGACTGGCCGTGAGCCCGTCTATGTCTTTGGCACCGTTCCGAGCAGACTCCGCTTCCTCCCTGGATTCATCTGTTAAAGCCCCAAACCTTCTCTATGACTGTGTCTGGAGATGAGACCTTTAGAGAGGTAATCAAGGCTAAAGGAGATCATGCGGGTGAGGCCCTCATTCCATCAGGACTGGTGTCCGCCTTGGAGAGGATGACACAAGAGAGATGCGTGCACATGGGGAAAGGCCATACAGGTGTTACTTTCCTCTCATTGCTGAGACTACACACCCAACACCCAAAGTTAAAATGGAAGGGGTTGATTGGCTTACAGTGGGGAGAGTTTTTAGTCCACAGTCAGCCAGCTCCAAGGCAGGGATGACAAACAAACACCGCGGAGGAGAAACGACACGGTGCTCACAAGGGAGCAGAGTGATGTAAGAGGAGTGTTTAACAACACCTTTCTGCCCCTTTTATCTTTTTCAGGCTATGGGACTAGGGCGGTACCAAATCGACCACTCACGTGTAGTGGTTTAGGAACCTTAACCCCAGCATCACACATTGCAGATTCACCTACTTCTAAAAAAAGAAAGTCTCACCAGAATTATGAGGCTTGGGGTGGGGGACTCTAAACACAAACCCTAACAGGAGGACACCGGGAGAAAGCCCATCCACCAGGTGCAAAGAGAAGCCAAGAAGATGCACATCCAGCTGCCACCTTGGTCTTAGACTTCTGGTCTCCAAAGGATGTGAAAAATCAGTATCTGTTGTGGAAGCCACTCGGTGTGTGATGTTTTGTCATGGCAATCCTTATAAACTATACATACACTTCCCTATTTATATGTTAAATCTTACAATTTTTAAGTGGAGAATTTCCTGCACATTTTTCACACATTTGAAAAAGGAGAAAACTGCATACTATCCTTGCAATCATATTTTTCTGAGTAGACGCATGTCTATCATTAAATCTCAGAAAATCCCACCGGCGCCCACCTGGGAGAAGTCTGGCAATTTTTTCACATGATTATGTTTTTGTAAAGCAGACAAACCTAATGTAGCAATAATGTTTTAAGTTAGACTTATTTTATAACTTCCTTTGTGTCTGCTGGGTTACGCTGGAGTGGCAGAGACACTGGGGGAGTGATTAGGGATAGGTTTTTTTTTTGGTAGTGGGGATTGAACTTGGGTCCTTGCATTTGTGAGGCAGGCGCCGGAACCACTGAGCTAAATCCCAGGCCCTATTAAGGATGGGTTTGTTGGAGATCCTTTATCTCGGGCTTAGTGAGACATACTTTCTGGTTCCCAGTCACTTCTCAGATTAGTTAAGTTATTGTCGGCTACCCAGAACTGTAGCTTGTTTCATAATAAGAACGTTGCTTCACTCTAAGAATGCCCACATGGAGATAGGCACAGAGTGAAGGAGAAAGAAGTGCGGAATGTTTGAATTATAAGACGTGCTGTGAAATTTCCCCCCAATCATCTCCTAGATAAAATTGTAGGTAGAGAATTCTGCTTTCATAATACCCAGGAAAGAAATGTCTCATGTAATTAAGCAATGCATGAGCAACTGACTCACTTTCTCATCGCTGAGACACAATGCCCAACACCCACAACTCTAAGTAGGAAACATTATTTTGGCTCAGTTTGTAGTGGTTTCAATACAAGGCACGGCGAGGAGCCGACTCATGGCAGCGCAGCAGAAAGTGGAGAGAAGATCGAGGGGGAGGAGAGAGCCCTTCCAGGCCACGCCCCGGTGCCCACCTCTTTCCGTCAGGCTTCACCTCCCACGTCACTTTTAGCTATGCATTCACCAGTGTACTAATTAACTGCTAAGCATCACGACCCCATGATCCAGTCACCTCCCAGAAGCCCCACCTGTGAGCGCAGGAGGCTTTGGGGGACACCTCGATACAAAGCATTAAGAGCAAAATGTGCAGTTATGAAAATATCATGCATTCTGTCTTCTCTTGATGGAAACTATGAAAATAGAATTATTGGAATTTTTATTTGTGAGGCTTAAACCTCTAGCAGTACTACAGAGAGCATCTATATTTGTGATAGTTCATGTAAAAAGACACTTGGTAAAAGGTTCCCAAATCTGACAATCACTCTGATCATTGTATATATTATCCAATGGTTAAAGGAATGAAAAAGCAGAAACTCATCAGAACTATCAATAAGAAAAATGTTTGGTCAATAACACTAAAGAAGAAAAGATTGTTTCTAGATTTTGTATATAGAATTTTTTTTTTTAAATAGCCTTGTGTATAAGATGTGCCTGCAGTCCCAGATACTCAGGGAAGCTGAGGCAGGAGGATCACTGGAGCCCAGGCGTTTAAAGCTAGCCTGGACAGTATAGTGACTGTCTCAAAAACATGAGTCTGTCACATGGGAAGGCAGTCATATATTGCAAGCCAAAAAAAAGAGGAAAAGATACCATATAGGTGTATTGGGACATTAGTCACTTTGTTATATTTTTCTGAATACTTGTAAATATATATACATATTTATAATTTTGTTGTGATTTCTTTTCCTATCAATAAATATTCATTTCTGTACCACATTTTATACCCATACTGCAGTTTTTAAGATAGTCCCTGGACTGTATCAGCTTTGGGCCTCATAAAACTTGAATCTGTCCTAATCTTAATGAACGGACCTTTCTCTGCTGGGTTGCCCTTTCTTTGCTGATTGTTCCATCTTCTGGCTGCATAGATAAGATTTTTTCTGTAGCTGTATCTTCTCGTACTGTTTACATGGTAATCCTGTTCGTGAAATTACTGTCCCGCATCGATTAGCCTCACATTACTTAGTGTTACCCTTTCCATAGAAAGAGCTGTTTTCTGCACATTTAGTATCATGAATGTGACCTTCAGTTACTTCTCCCATAACGAGGCAGTCAGAAATTCTTTGTCACTTTGACTTTATAAGCCTTTGACCTCAAAGTCTTATGTTTTAATGGCTTTGATGGCTCCTTCCTGTTTTCTTTTCCTTTTTTTTTTTTTTTTGTTTTTTTGAGACGGGGTCTCACTACGTAATTGAGACTGTCCTAGAACTCACTATGTAGCCCAAGCTGGTCTCGAACTCATAGTGACCCTCCTGCCTCAGCTTCCCAAGTGCTGGGATTACAGACATGCACCACCACACCCGGCAAAAGTGTTATTAAGTTCATTTTTTGTTTGTTGGTTTGTTTTTGGTATTGCAGATAGAACTCAGGACTTTGTGCTTGCAAGGCAGGCAGCAGAACCACTGAGCTAAATCCCCGGCTACCTTCCTGTTTTCTAGTAACATAATTTCCAGTGTGTCCCATGTTTTTCTGGTACTAGCATACTCACTATTACAATCCAATAATTTTGAACAATTTCAGCTTGTCTCTTTTCATCATCTTTCTGAATGTTTCATTTTTCCAATGACATTAATCCCATGATTCTAGTTAAAAGCTCAGAGGTGAAAACAAGCAAAGATGCAGTCTCAGTTTAGAACTGCCAGCCAAACACAATTTAATCTATCTTTCTGTGTGTGCTTGAAATGATTCCATGGAAGAGAAAGATATTCTACCAGCTATTAGGTTTTCTAACTGAGAGTAACAGGAAGCTTTCAAGATTCTTTAGTAATGAAGTTAATCTACTCGATACAGACATTAATCAAATTGCCACCAACTTGGCATCTGCTTTGTTTTCTTGTTTTCTAAGTATTCAGTATGCTCAGTGCATGCTGGGTACTATATTAATGTGCCTTATATAACCAAAATGAAATACCTGAGGCAGGCTAGCTTTCTCAAGAAAAGAGGTTTATTGAACTTGCAATTCTGGGAATGGTAGGCACAGGTGCAAAGGCATGGCAGGGGCATCAGCTCAGCTCTTGTAAGACCCTCATGCCAGATGACAGCAGTACACGCAGGACAGGGTGATGACTTCTCTGGAGACTTGGGTGCTGCCTCAGTAACTTACCAGGTTCCACTAGACCCCCTTCTCAAAGGTTCCAGGGACCAACAGCTGCACACCAAGGACCAAGCTCCCAACAAGTGCGGGGACAGTCGCCCTCACCACTCTAGCAGGTGCTTTGGTGGAGATTCGAGGGGTGATGCAGAGTGTGGTCCAGTTAGGATGCGCACTGTCTGTGCAAAGTGATTCTGATGGAAAAACCTTCTCTCAAGGAATCTAGGAATGAAACAGTTATGAACCAGAGTGTCATGATAAAGGACATTTAGGATAATTAGTGGGGTCGGAAAGGGTTACAGAAATGAACTTGAACAAACAAGGCAATAAGAAAGTACACTTGCCATGAACTGAAGAATAATATCAACAAGCTCCTTGTCTTTTTGGGACCAGTTGAAGTGTGTCCTATACCTGGAAGCTTTCCCATAGGACGTTAGAACGGACATCTTATCCTCTGCAGCTTCTCAACCTGCAGCACTTCTCTCGAAGCACGTACTGAGCTCAGACGTATGCCCTCTCCTGAACTTACTGAATACTAGATAGCATCGAGCTCTTCTTTACCTCCAGAGCCTATAAATGACCTTGTAGTAATAAGCCAAGTAATGCACGCCTTGGTAGTGCAGAGTGAATAGAACCTTAGATGTGAGTGACTCAAATACAACAGAAAAATTTTAGTGTAAAATTGAATGGATTCTTTTAACTTAACAAAGGGTTACTATTATTTATTTAAAGCCCCCCACCCCCATCAAAGATAAAACATAAGTGGAGTTATTCTTTCATTGGCCATGCTGATACTCACTGTGAGGTTTCTCTGAGATGCGTCTTTCTGTACATAAAAATAGTCCGTAAATTCCATTGAACTGAAGAAAGAATAGTACCATAGAAAGAGTTCCGAATTATCACAAGACAGTACATGAAAATCATTATGCAAAGCATGGCATGAAGCTTCACTCAACTCTAATAGATGCCCTAAATTATCTAAATGGATATGTCTAAAGAAAATAATGAAACATTACTTATAAACATTTAGACTAGAAAGACAACTGTGATCAAAAGAACAAATATGAAGAATTAAATAAAACAGAAGCTCTAAGCAAAAACAGATTTACTACAATTCAAAAGTTAACTCACAATTTAACATATTTATATAACTATATTTTTGGTAAGAAATTTAAGGGAAAAAAAACCATGAGCCCAATTAAAGCTCAAAATATAATTCTGAAATCTTACGATTTAGTAACGAGTATGAGCTAACTCCTAGATGGAGAATGTAAAACAGCTGCTATAAGAAAACTCAGTGAGCTTCATGAAACAACAGAAAAACTAACTTGATATTCTCACATAATTTAAGGAGATGGAAGCAATTTTCAAAAATCAAACAGAAGTTCTTCAGCTGAAATTATACTACCCAAATTAAAATACAATAGAAGGCATGAGTAGCAAGGCAGATCAAATAGGGGGAAAATTAAATTACTGAGCTCAAAGACTGAAAGTACACCAAAGGAGCAGAAAAGGAAAGGATGAACAAGAATGAAGAAATCCTATGGGAGTCTTTGGACAATATTAAAAGAGTAAATATTTGAATTATTTTTTGCAACAAGAGCTTGAGAATGCTAAAAGATTGAAGAGTTTATATAAAAAGAGAAAAATTCTCCAAACTAGAGAAGGATATAAATATCCAGGTAGAGGAAGGTCAAAGATCTCCTGTGACTGAGAAGTCCAAAGGTGCTCTTGGCACCCTGCCTTAATCAATACTTCGGGAGTGGGTGAGATACCATGATTGATCAGAGCTGAGTCTTGTTTCATCTCTGGTAAGGATTGGATATGGAGAATGATTACTAGCACCAAAAAGTTTTATGACCCAAGGAAAGGACAGCTAGGTTGATCCAAATAAAAGATGCTTACTGTTGAGAGGTGAAGTACACTAATTTATTTCAGCCTCTCATGAAGAGCTGAGTTCTGAGTAGAAAACATGGACCTGTATAATCTGATTACCAGGAAAGATCTGTTGAAATTAAAATAGTAACATAATTATAGTGATGATAATGTTCATTTTGGAATTGAAGAGGGGCAGTAAAACAGAGATGTCAAAATTATAATCCAAGATTGAAGATTTGAAAGACTAGACTGCCCAGTAGTCATTGGAAGACAGAAACACACATTTAAACAATATGAAGGAAAGAAAAACAAGACAGAACCAATGCACATGATCAGGAGAGAAAGATTATTATGAATGTAAAATATTTTCCTTTAGCTGGACCCGCTGGCACACACCTGTGTCCTGGGGCTCAAGGAGCCTAAGGGAGGAGGAAATACAGTTCAAGCCCAGCCCTGGCAACTTAGTCGCTGGTTGAGATGTTGTCTTAAAACTAAATTACTACTATTTATAATTAAAAGGACTAAGAGTTGTCTTGGTGTGAAGGTCCTGAGTTTGAGCGAAGAGGAGGGAGAAGAAGAAGAAGAAGAGGAAGAAGAAGAAGAAGAAGAAGAAGAAGAAGAAGAAGAAGAAGAAGAAGAAGAAGAAGAAGAAGAAGAAGAAGAAGAAGAAGAAGAAGAAGAAGAAGAAGAAGAAGAAG
>NW_022900930.1:2494550-2532355 GCF_012274545.1 Fukomys damarensis | reverse complement strand
GCCTAAATAGCAGATATTTATTTCTTAGAGGCCTGGAGGGTTGAAAACCCAAGATTTAATTGTCTGTCTGTTCAGCTCCTGGTAAAAGCTCGCTACCTGGGTGAGATTGAGAGGAGGAGAGAAAGAGAGGGAGAGAAAGGAAGAGGAGGAGGAGGAGGAGGAGGAGGAGGAAAAGAAATGTAAAGAATTTTGCTTTTGACAGATATTTGAAAAGAAGGGAGAGGAATATGTTTTGTTTTCAGTAAAATATCTTATTTAATCTTCAAGTACGTCCTTGAGCAGCATGACAGACAGAATTTCAGCTTGAATGGAAAGTGAGAGGCAGAACAAAGGAGATGGTAGCCACATCAATCTGAGAGTGGACACCATGTTATTGAATGAAGGCACTGTCTGAAAAAGGCAGGGGTATGGAACTGAGAGTTATTGCTAAATTTTACCTGAGGGGGATAGGTTCTAAAGAGAAGCAAGAAAGATGCCAGTCACAAGGCTCGGAAGGAAGTGAGGAAGTAGAGGTCTAGGTGACTTGTCTGTTTGCTCTAAAGGAGAAGAAAGTTGTAAATGCCAGCAAAGTAGCATGAAATTACATTTCAGTGAGTGGCAGTGATTAAAAGGACAAAAGATAAATCTCCTAACAAGAATCCTTCATGGAAGGCAAGATGGAGAGAGAGAAAAGGGGAGTTTTCCTTTCTTTCTTTGGTACTGGGGATCGAACTCAGGACCTTGCACTTGTGAGGCAGGCGCGGTTCCACTGACCCAAATCCCTGGCCCTGTCCTTTCTTGGTCATGCAGAGCTGATGACAGAAATATCCTGTTCTTCACAGGGAGAAAGGAAGGTCCTGTTTCTTAGCACCAGCTAATGCTACCACTGCTGGGGAAGGACATTAGCTCACTCAAGCATTTTGGGAAATCAGGGAGAAAACTTCCAATTTTTTGACAAAAAATACTGTTTTAGTCTTTTTAAGTTTTGAAAAGTACCAAAGTTGACTTTGAAAAGTAGGAAAGGGCCATCTTTAAGGCTCTGCACAATATTAACGCTGTTCTCTCCTTGCCCATGTACCTATAGCATAGGAATCCTGTGTAAACTAGAGGGAAAGAGTACAGCGATCATTGCTATTTTATAAGCACCTAGAGAAACAACCGATAACAGCTGATTAAAATGCGAGGCTTCCTGAGTTTGAATTCAGATTCACCTTTAAATAGTCCCGTGACTCTGGACAAATTTTGTAAGTTCCTTTGCCTCAGAATCCCCAAATTCTGAGGTAATTCTGAGCCATCTCGGTAGTAGGTTTGATGTTAAAAATAAATGTTAATACATGTAAAATGTTTACAAGAGTGAAGAATGCCAGGCATGTGGTGAGAATAAGTCCAAGCCATTATTTTTACATATCTCTTCATTAGGGTTTAGTGAAAGAAAAATTTGATTTTGAAGAGTAACATATGGTGTGTTGAAATCTCAATGTATTGGGACTTAAAATGGGTATTTTTATTCAATATGGTTATTTCAAATTTTTCCTTTAGCTGGACCTGGCGGCACACGCCTATAGTCCCAGCAGGCAAGAGTCTGAGCAGGAGGATCACCACGAGTTTGAGGCCAGCGTGGACTACTTAGTGAGTTCAAGAGCAGCCTGCACTACATAGTGAGACCCTGTCACCAAAACAAAAAAACAAAGACAAAAGTTTTTTCCTCTAAATACAGTCTTATATTTTTCAAATAAATGTATTTTTCTTATTAAACTTCCTTTTTTTACTTATACAAAAACTTATTATGCAGTAATGTAGAGAGCAAATACCCCTAGTATGAAAACATGACTTCAGAACATTTATCTTAGCTCATTAATGTTCTTGTTGTTGATTAATTCACTTACTGATTCAAACAACTGCGCATTTATAATTAAACAGTTATGTGCCTATGTTTATAACCATATAAAAGGAATTATGTGTATAGGTTTGTTTCCTATAAGAGAATATTTTTCCAAAGTTATCCAAGACTGCATTTTTATGAGATTGAAATGCATGATTTAATTTTCACAAATTTGAATGTAAAACAGTAATTCTGATGGGTAATAAACACAATTCTGTTATGTAACACAAGGTCATATTGAAACCCTAAGCAAAAATATTTCTTATACGTACTTTTTATTTTTAAACTCAGGATGATTGAACTGCAATTTATAACAGTGACTGTTACCTTTATTAGGGCACAGTTCAATGAATTGTCATAAGCGCATATAGTTGTATATCTGCAGCCATGATAAAAGAATACAGTACTTTCAGTACCCGATAAATTTCCATCTGCCCATTGGTAACTAATTGTTATGCCTAACCACAGCCTCTAGAAAATCCTGACATGTTTTCATTCCCGCTTGTTTCGGTATTTGTAGAATGCTTTCATCATGGATCTTCTCCCACATTCTGGGCATATGAGATTCATCTATATTAAATCACTGTTAGTAGCTCATTGTTTTGTGTGTAGTTTTGCAACTATTTCATTGTATGGATATACTACAATTAATACATCCATTCTGCAGTTAATGAAAATTTGGGTAATTTCCAATTTTGGAAGAAAGGCCACCAGATATAATTCTGTACAATTCTGCTGCGGGTATATGTTTCTGTTTCTCCTGCTCAAATACTTAAGAATGAAACTTCTGGCCAAGTACTAAGTGGAGCTTCAACATGGTAAGAAATTACCCTGCTGTCTCTTCATGTGGCTGACTGACGGTGCCCACTGAGGAGCTGTGAGAGCCCCGCTGGTTGGCATCTCTGTGGGCATATGATAGGGTCAGGTTTTTCTTGCAGTTGAAACTATTCTAACAGTTGTTTACCTGTAAATTATTGTAGCCATGATTTGCATTTGTTTACAACTAATGATGTTCAGCACCTCTTTTGTGTGCTTATTTGTCCATTTTTTCTATAGATCTCTTATCCATTATTATTGCGTTGTTTGTTTTATTATTGCTTGGCTGAAAAAGATCTCTCTGATATTCTGAATATCAGTGTTGTATCAGATATGTGTTTTACAAATGATTTCCCTCCATCTGTCCTGTCTTTTGATTTTTTTTAACAATGTTGTTCAGGAACACACACTTGCACTTTTGTTGAAGTCCACTTTACCTGTTTCCTTTGGTAGTTTATGCTTTTGGTGTTTAATCTAAAAAGCATTTGCCCTGCTCAAGGTTTCAAGATGATTTTTCTTCTGGAAATTTCATAGATTTACTTTTTACATTTAGGCCTATGTCTTAGTTACTTCTCTCATTGCTGAGGCAAAATACCCAGTACCCACAATTAAAGGAGGAGATGTTTATTTCAGCTCACAGTCTGCAGAGAGTTCAAGCCAATGTTGGCTAGCTCTGAAGTTGAGAGGCCTGGCACAGGTACTTCACAGAGGACAAACAGTTCTTGGCAGGCAGAAGTCTGCAAAGCAGCAAAGTGGCAAACAGCAGCAAAGGTGTTCTTTCTGATTCTTCCGTTCCACCCAGACGACCTGCCCTCAAGTAGCACACCCTGCCTAGGCTAGCACACCTGAGCATGCATACCGGGGGTGGGGGATCCTTAACTTACCAAGCACTGTGCCAAAACAATCAGTGGACTAACCTAGTAATCACAGACCCTTGATCCAGACATCATGAGGCTCTGGGGGAACATCAGACATGAGCCATAATAGTCCATGACCTATTTTGAGTTATTTTTTAAAAATCATGGCAGGCAATAGTCAGGGTTCATCAGTTTGGATATAAGTATCCAATTGTCTCAGGATTATTTGTTCCAAAGACAAATACTTCTCAGAATTACTTTGGCATCTGTGTAAAAAAATCAATTGCTCATATTATGTGTGAATGTACTTTTGGATTCTTTGTTTTTTGCATTGATCTGTGAGTCTATTTCCTTGAGTATGCGTCAGGGAATGTGAGTCCTACAGCTTAATTCTTTTTCAAAATCATTTTAATTATTCTAATTCCATGGCATTTTCATATAAACTTTAGAATTAGCTTATTGATTTCTAAAAAATAAGACCCACTTGGACATCTTGGATTGCACTGAATTTACAAGAGAATTAAGATGGAATGAACAAAATCATAACATTGAGTCATCTGATCGGCACGCACAGTACCTACCTGCATTTTAGTCTGCTGCATTTCCGTCACCAGTGTCTGGTAGGTCTTGAGCCTTGCTTCAGTGTTAGACTTATTTCTATTGCACATTTTTGAGCTACTGTAAGTGACATTCTTATTTTATCTGGCTGTGGTGGCCCACGCCTATAATCCCAGCACTTGGAATGCTGAGGCAGAAGATCGCCACCACTTGGAAGCCAGCCTGGGCTACTTAGTGAGTTCAAAACTATTCTGAACGACATAGTAAAATTGTCTCAGTAAAGCAAAGCAGGGCTGGGGATTAAGTTCAGTGATGCCATGCCTGCCTTGCAAGCACAATCCTGAGTTGGATCCTCGGTACCACACACACACACACACACAAAATTCCAATTTTAACTCATTCATTGCAAATCTACAGAAATGCCATTGACTTCTCTATGTTGTCCTTGTCCTACTATCCTATAGTCTTACTAAACTAAATTAGTCTAGCACCTTTATTGTAGACTTTTAATTTGCTACAGAGATAGCTATATATATATATATTTTATATTGAGGATGGAACTTAGGACCTTGAGCTTGAGAGGCGGGTAGAGTCACCACTGAGCTAAATCCCCAGTTATATTTGTTAATAAAGACAATTTCATTTGTTTTTCAGCTGTATTTGTTCAATATTTATTTTCCTTGTTTCTTACTGTATTTGTGAATGTTTTCCATAATATGCTCATAAGAGTGATAAGAATAACATCCTTACCTCATTTCTGTTATCAAGGGAAAACATTCAATCATTCATCATATTAAGCATGGAATTTATGAAATCCTCATAGATACCCTTTATAAGGTTGAGAATGTTCCCTTTAATTTCTACTTGGTTATTTATTTCTATAAAATGGAATACTACTTGGTCATAAAGAATGAGAAATTAGATTCATTCATAGGAAAATGGATACATATTGAGAATATATACTCCTAAGTGAAATAAATAAGTCACACATGTGTAAATACCGAATAGTTTCTCTGGTGTATTTTGAGGCATTTTTTAGCCCATGAAAGATGTTACATTTTTTCAAATACTTTCTCTGCCTTCATTGAAATGATCACGTGTTCTTTTCTCCTTTAGCCTATTAATAAATGGTGAATTATACTGACTGATTTTCAAATGTTGACTTATTTTGCATTTTTATAATAAACCCCATTTTGTTAGGTTCTGCTTTTGGTGTAATTTTGAATTCACCTCCTTAATTGTTTAGAATTTGTTGCATCTTTGTTCATGAGAAATCTTGGTTCATAGCTCTGCCAAATAGATACATAGTAAAAAAGCACATCTACACTTTAGAGTTTTCTTGTGGCCACATGAAAAACATCAAAAAGAGATAGTTGAAGTTAATTTTAATATTTAATCTAAATATCATCAATATTAACAACTTCCTAGTCACTATAAAATATTAATTAAATATTCTGTATTTTTTGTCACTGCAAATCTTCGAAATCTGGCATTTATTTTGTACAAGAATCTGACATGCGTGACAGGCCCCTGTGGCTCTTGGCTACCATTTTGTATAGGTCAAGTTTACTATAGTGCCACTCTAATGTTTGCCTCATAAACAAATTGGAAAATGCTTCTTCCCCTTGTATTTTTTTCTGGAAGAATTTTGTGGATTTGGTATCATTTCATTTTTAAATGCTTCATAAAGTTTTCCAGTTAAGCCATATGAATCTAAAGTCTTTTCTTTGTTACAAGGTATTTAACCATGAATTCAATTTCTTAATAAATATAGGATTTTTCCTGTTATAGTGGACCCTTGAATTTTGACTGAACTGACAAATGAACAACTTGGCTTACAACCAGAATTTTAGCTTTTACTTAGGAACAAACTTTTGAGTTACGACTCAAATGCCAGCCACTTGTGCTTCCAGATGGTCTCAGATACCAACTTAAACCTTAAAGAATTCTGGAAGGAACATTACAATGTCTTTTCCAGTGTGGGATTAATTGAGAAATCCTGGGCCAATGTTTCTCTGAGGATACAGATTTGCCTGTATACAGGAGAGGGACTTTGAAGGCTGTGGAGAGGAGCCTGAGCCTTCAAGTGACCAATTTGAGTTACAACCAGCCCTTGGAACAAATTGAGATCATAAGTCAGGGGTCCACTGTATCAATTTCTCCTCTACTGAGCTATGGTAGGAATTAAAGGAATTTGTCTATTTCATTTAAATACGAAATTTATTGGCAAATAGTTTTTTATAGTGTTCCCATAATATTCTTTAAGTGTCTATAAAATTTATAGTTGTATCTTTTCTTTCATTTATGATATTGTTTATTTCTTTTCTGATACCACTGATTTCTTTTCTAATAATTTTCTGATAAATATTGGTAATTTCTCCTTTTAATTTTAATAGGTTTTGTTTTATACACAAAATAGTTTTAATTGCATAGAAAACATGAGAGGAAGTGCAGATGTTTTCCATGCACACCACACCACACACTAGCTGTGGAGGGGCCCATAGCATTTGATAAACACTTATTGACATATCATTATTACCCAAAGTCCGTAATTTACATTAGGGCTCACTATTGGTGTTGTGCATTTGAGTAAAATATAATGACTTTTACCTGCTGTATAGTAGTACCATAAAGTCATTTTACTGCGCTAAAATTCCTCTGTGCTCTGCTTATTTTTCCCCTTTTCCCTTGTTAACACATAACATCTCTGAACTTTTCACTCTTCACCATTTTGACTTTTCCAGAATGTCATGTAGTTGGAATCAGGCAGAATCACTTCAGACTGACTATTTTTATTAGTAATTTGAATTTTTTCTATTTTTTTTATTGCTTAATAGCTTGTTTCTTTTGGGTGCTTAACAATTATTTTATTTTCTAGATATACTAGTTCATTTTATCATTCATCTACTAAAGACCACCTTGGTTGCTCAAAAGTCTTGTAATTATGAATATAGCTGCTATGATTATCTTCATGCAGGTTTTTCCATGGCTGGAATTGTTCATCTCATTTCAGTAAATACCAAAGCACACAACTAGTGCCTCATGGTGAGTACATCTCATGAGCTTTGTAAGAAGTTGCCAAACTGCCTTTCAAAGTGGCAGTACTGATTTGTGTTCCCACCGGCAAAACATGAGTTTCCACGACTTCTTGTCCTTGCCAGCATTTGTTACTATCAAAATTCTGGTAAGTGGTGGCATAGTATGGTCTGATACTGGCCTCACAGAACTGACGAGGAGGTAATATCTTGAAGGACATTTTAGAGAATTTGCATTATTTCTTCTTTAAATGTTTGGTAGAATTTACCAGTGTACCCAACTGATGCTTTCTACTTTGGAAGGTTATTAGTTATTGATTTAACTTATTTAATGAATATAAGATTGACTTTTTTCTTTGTCAGTTCTAACAAATTATATCTTTAAGCAATGTATGCATTTATTAAAGTTATTAAACTTGTGAAAGTAGTATTCTTTTTTATATAAATTTTTGTTAGTACATGTTTGCCATACATAGTGCTCACATTCATAGGGAATTTGTACCTGTACCTACTATATATTAATTCTTCTTTATTTTCCCATTCACTCCCCATTTAGAGAAGCATTTCCATTTTTTTTCATTCTATTCTTTAAAATCTTTCTCTTCCTTCCCTTCCCCCTCCCCTTTCTTGTTCCCCTTCCCATTTGAACATGCTCTTCTTACTTCCAAATATCTATCCTCTATTTTGCTCCTTATTTACCCTTCAGGTTTCTCACACAAAAGAAAGAATGTGGTTTTTAACCACTCACCAGTTCAATTATTTAAATACAGGATCCCCACAAATTGCATTTGTTTTGTTAAGTTTTATAAGGCAATTTAACAAGGAATATAAACATGATGATTTTATCAAGTTTATTCAAAACAAAAATTGACTGGTTGAAACAACACTTACCCAAGTGATGTTTGGGGCAGTTGGCATGTAAACAAACACACTACCCTAGTCACACTCAGGGAAAACTGTTAGTTGCTTAAACTTGCGTGTTCTAGTTGGTTCACAGCTGACCTCTTCTTTTATGCTGTCAAAATCTCGAGGAAATTCACATAAACTTCTTCCTATGGGTTCCAAAAAGAGATACTGGGATCCTGTGCCTCAGGCTGATGTTAAGTTTTGTCTGTTGAAAACCTGCTCAAGTTCTCACAGAAGTTCAAGTGCAGGATATTGGGTACTGCTCTGCACATGTGTTCAGGAATCATAATTAACAGGTCACACCTACTTCCCAGCCAGATTTGCCCTGCCCTACTCTCCTGTCACAAATCTCTATAATTCTTTATGGGGTGCTGAGAAAGTAGAGTTCTTTGTCTTCTATAGCTTCTTCAATCTGGAAGGGACTAGACTTTACTTACTGGGAAGTATGTGCTCTCCAACTACCTTTGGGTGCTATGTCTCCCTGGTTTGGTTGAAGTAAGAAAAGTCTGTCAAAAAACATAATGAAGAGATTCAATGATCATTGAGTTGCCTGTTTGATGGGAGAAAGAAACTTCACTATTAGCTCAAATATAAGGAACAGGTCATATTTCTATATTTCCTGGAGTATTGCTTTTAGAGGAAAAAAAATCTCAAGTCTTCCAAGGCTCACAGGAGTAACTTTTTCCTTTTGGGTGGACTTGTTATTCAGACAGTTCAGGTGGGTTTGGCTTTATTCTAGAAAAATGAATTCAATTATCTATCCCTGCCACCTTTTCTGCAGTGGGTGTGGCAAAGATCACTGAGAAGGGACCCTTCAATTTTGGCTTTAGTTGGTCAGCAGAATCTTCTCTCTCCAAGTTTTTATGAGCATTTGATCTCCAGGATAGAAAGTAGGTGGTCCTCCTGGGCCAGAAGCTGGAAGGACTGTGTTCCCATACATTTGGATAGCTGTTGTACATGACCAAGATTAATGAACCATTGCACAAGTCTCATGATCTCTGGGTCTACTATTATATCAAGGGATAGAAATAGCTTCTCATATAATACCTCGAATGGGCTCAAATTTAGCCCAGTTTTGGGCATGTTATGAACTCTCATGAGCACTATTGGTAGCAACTGGAGCCAGGTCTCAGAGGTTTTAGCAAAGTTTTACAGAGTTCTCTTTATGTCTAGTTGGTTTTCTCTACCTTTCCAAAATATTAAAGCCACCAGGTGGAGTGTAGGTGGTACTGTATTTCTAAAGCCTTTGCCACTCCTGAGTTTAGGGGTAAAAGAAGGTCCACAGTCACTCTGGAGAGACAAGGGCAGTCTAAATCCAGGGAGTAGAGACTGTTTTTAATGATTCCTCAGGAATTGGAACTAAGGCTAGTCTTAAGGTATTGTAAGACTGTGCTTTTTCTTCCCTATCAGCCTTTTGATCTCCTAAGGACACTTCAGACATATCTCTCTGATACCCTTTACAGTCCATGAATGTAATCTGCTTGGGAATATGGACTGACTTAAAGTTATAGAACTTCCTATCTGTGCTTGATTGATGATTATTTATGTCAGTAAACCTCTGTCCTTCCAAATTTCTACACCAGCATGTAGTATCAGAAAGGCATATTTGGAGTCCGTATAGCTATTTAACCCTCTGCCTTTCTTAATATCAATGCCCATATAAGAACTATTAGCTCTGCCTTTTGAGCAGAGGTTCTTGGAGGAAGAGGTTTAGCTTCACTGTCCTCCTATGAACTTACAACTGCATAACCTGCATTTGATGTTCTTCTTGGACAAAGGTACTTCCATCAGTGAATCACATTGCTTCAGGGTCTTGTAGAGGCAGATCGCTAATGTTCTGCCTGCTTGAATAGGTCTGGGAGATGTCTCGTTAACATGAGAGGCAAGTTCTGGGCCTGTATTCATCAAAGAAGCAGGGTTAATAGTAGTGTACAATATATAATAATCTCAGGAGTGTCTAAGATGATGGCCTCATACTTAGTGAGCAATTTCTCTGTTAAACGTAAGCAACCTTTCATTTTCAGAATATCTCTGGCCTGGTGGAGAGTTAGGACTTCTAACCTCTGTCCCAAAGTTAATTTTGCATCTTCCTCTGATAGTACAGATATAACTACCACTGTTCTTAGATGGAGTGGCTGCTGGATGGCCACTCTGCCTAACTTTATTAAAAAGTATGCCACTGGGGAGGGTTGGTGGTGTCCTAGACTTTGGGTCAGGACCCCAACATGAATCCTCCTTTCTCTGATTCATAGAGAAAAAAATGTTTACTTAAGTCAAGTATTCCCATACTGGAGCCTGAGTAAGGACAGGTTTTATTTTCTTAAAGGCATTGTCAGTTACTTTAGTCCACTCCAGAGGTATAGACTGAGGACCTTTGACAGCCTCATATAAAGGCTTTGTCATTAGTCTGAAATTAGGTAGCCACATGCTACAAAAGCCAGCCAGCCCCAGGAAGGATCAAAGCTGTTATTTCCAACATCACAGATAGCACGGATCTGGTCTCTAAGTAGACCTTATTCCCCAGGTGTATGCACATATCCTATATAATGAACCTTTTGGAAGGATATCTGAGCCTTTTCTTTGGAGACTTTTATCTCTTCTTAGCCAGAAAGTTGAGAGACTGTACACTGTTATAGTTAGATAATTCCCAAGTTGGTCTACAGACTATTTTCATGTATATACTGTAGGATGATTCTCTTTTTAAGCTTTAAATCCTTTCTCTAGTGCCTGTGCAAAAAGGTGAGGACTATATCTAAACCTCTGTGGGAGGACTGTTCAAATATATTGCTGCTTTTTGGTGAAATAGGATTCTCCCATTCAAAGGCATAAAGAAATTTGGAATCTGGATGTAGGAATGTAGAGGAAAAAATGCATCTTTTAAATCTAGGACCAAGAACAAATTAATGCACCCTGGAATTTGGGAGATAATTGTATATGGATCTGCCTCTAGAGGATGGATTGGAATGACAGCCTCATAAAATAGGCAGAGGTCTTGTTTCATCCTATAGTCTCCTGAGAGATTTCTTTCAGGTAGAATGGGAATATTGCAAGGGACTGACAAGGCTGCAGAAGGCCATATTTAAGAAACCTGTATATTAGAGATTTGAGGCCTTTATGTGCTTCTCCCTTGATCAGATGCTGCTTTCAGCTAGGAAACTGGCTGAGATCTTTTCTTCTTATAATGACTTGTGTAGCTGAATTTGCCCTACCAGGCATTCTAGTATATCATGTTAATTTGGTCAGGGAGATGCTGTATAGTCCCCACAAATAAAATCTGTTTTGACCTTAGCTCGAGTTTGAGAATTGTCCCAGATTTTCAAAATAAATCTCTCCCTAGCAAGAGAGTAGGACAGTATGGGACAGTTAGAAACTTGGTGTTAAACATTTGGTCTTCAAAATGATGCATCAGATGAAAAGTAAAGAATCTCTGACTAGGGATTCTCTCCAACCAAACTACGTCTATAAGCCTAGAGGGTAGTTTGTCAGGGAAGGAAATCAAAGCAGCATGAGACACCTCTGTATCAATAAGCAGTTGAAATGGCTCATCCATGATGTCTAATATTACTCAGGTCTCTTGGAGGAGATGGCAACGCCCACAGACAGGGGCATTGCAGGTTCCTCTGGGCCTCTTTAGTCACCAGAGCAGGAAATGTGGGTTCTAACTGGCCCAGCCCCTCTCTGGGATAGTCAGACTTTTAATATCATGAATCGGGAATAGTAGCTGCATCACATGAGGAGCAGGGCCCAGGCAGAGGCTTGGCACAATCTTGTGCCCAGTGTCCAATCCTCTTGCATCTTTTTCTGGGGATCACTGGATTTTATCTTAGATGACATAGGTGGGTTTAAAACATCAACAATCACAACCACCATAATCCTAGCCTTTCTTTTTGTCTTTCCTCCAGGTCCCGATTGTTGAAAACAGAAAAGGCCATGTCCAGCAATTAACCCATAGGTGTCTGTGGCCCAATATAAAGTTTTCTGTGGCTTACACCAATTATCTGGAGCTGACTGACAGATGAAATGATGTTCCACTAGTGCTCCTACCTTTCTAGAAGATGGATCTATATTAATATATTTATGCAAGACTTCTATTAGTCAGTTAGAGAAGACAGCTGAATTTCCCTTTGTACCCTGTAAGACCCCAATGACTTAATCATAGTTGACAGATTTTTCACATTACCTCTTCATGGTAAGATCTGCTAGCATATTGGACTAGTACTATAGTCCCAGTTTAGTTCTGTTTAAGGGAGAATAAACTTTCCAGGATGGTCTCTTTCTTTTTGTAAAGCACATGGCTCATTTGCATATCTTCTAGCTTTTTATACACCTGAAATTCAAAAAGGGGTCTGATTTACTGACCTGAGGACTATAAGGAGGGGTCAGGGATACCTCTCAGTCTTATCAAATAGGTCTGAAAGACCCACATGCCCCTGACAGACTAGTGGGGTTTTCTGGATGAAGTTATATAGAATATCATTCTCCTTGGGCCACTCTAAACATCATAGCTCCTGAGCACTCCCTTGGCTAGGGAGTCACAAAAACCTGAACATAAGCTCTCCTTTCTACCTTTAGTTTTAAGCAGGAATTAGAATAGTCTCATGGTTTAATGTATCATCCTGTGTTCATCTCTCACCACCTCCCAGTTTGAACTGAACCCAAACCGTATAACAGTACTAGATAAGCTGTTTCTGTTTTAGAATGTCAAGATCAGACCTTTTCCACTCATCGATAACAGCAAAATCAATGAAATCAATGAGGTGGCAAATTCCAAAAGGTTCCCCATTGGTTTGGCTTGAAGCCTACAGAGAGAAGGAGATAACTAGGTCTTGAGTTCTTAAAATAGCATTCCATGCAGCAGTGGGGGACTCAAGGATTCCACAAACTGTCTTTTATGAGATCCTAATAGAATAGACACACATCTCTGCCCCGGTGATGTCAGCATCATTAAATGCAGAAGCAAGCCCTCCAAAGGGCTTCTGTCTCCATACTTGGATGCACTAATCCATTAGGGAGAAGGAGGTGGAGATACTTGTTGGCTTCACCTAATCCCTTGACTCCTGTGAAGTCAAGGCAGAACTTCCCCAAGCAAAGTCCCCTTAAGCTGCTTAGTTGAATCCTTTGATGGCCAACTTGCATTTCTAGTCTCTTGATGGCTCTATTTGTATTCTGAGTCCTTTGATGACCATACTTAACCAGAATGGAGCCAATTGGGAAAATTGCATCTTGGATTTATTCTGACAGTAAAGCGCATAAACAAAAAACTGAAGTAAAACAAGCAATAACAAAATCTTAGAATGGAGTTGGCTCTACTTTTGTTGAATGAGTTGGCTCTATTCATTCATGGTCTCTTTAATTAAATTTTAAGTGCTATTTGTTCTGCTCAAGTCATCAGTTCTGCACTTAAATAAGGTAGGAATAAGGTAGAAATCCAGCAACAAAGCTGTAGTCCTAGGCAGGATTTAAGACAGAAAGTGAGTTAGCTAAATTGGGTCTAAAATTAGGCCCTCTTGGCAATTGTCCCACCCAGGTAAAAGCCTCAGGTGTTTCCTTTTAACATGGACAGTTTTTCTCCTCCATGTGGGGAAGAGCCACTGTGCCAGTTAAAATAATAATAATAAAAAAAGACATTCCTCCTTCTTGTCCTTTTTTAAAAATCAGAGGCTTAGCTTGTAAGGCCAGGTAGTTTAAATAAATAAATTCAAGGAAGGAAGGAAGGAAGGAAGGAAGGAAGGAAGGAAGGAAGAAAGAAAGAAAGAAAGAAAGAAAGAAAGAAAGAAAGAAAGAAAGAAAGAAAAAGAAAGAAAAAGATAGTGGTAGTTTACATAAGCCCACTTCCAGATCATGATTCCATGAAGGCTCTAAACCTACTTGTTGGTGCCACCACACCCAGGGAAGCTGAGAACAAAGAACTTATGAAACTGGTGTAAGTGGAGACAAGGTTAATTTTCACAAACAGTAGTAAAGTGTGACAAACATGCACATACAACAAGGACCTGTGGAGTGAGCACAAGCAGCTGGAAAGAAAAACAAGTCTACATTCCTCCTCCCATCCCCAAAACTGAGCCAGAGCTTTCCTCTCTGGTGCCTTGGGAAGAGGCTTCTGATTCCCAGTTTAAGAGAAAGCAAGGGAAAGTCTCCTACATAGAGTATCATGTCATAAACAAAAATGATAATTTAACTTCTTCCTTTCTCATCCTTATTGCTTTTATCTCTCTCTCTTGTACTGTCATTCCAGCTAATGTGTACAGAACTACAGTGAACAGAAGTGGTGATAGTGGGATTCCTTGTCTTGTACTTGATGTAGACAGAAAGCTTTTGTCTTTTGACTGTTTGGTATGATGTTGGCTGTTGGTTTGTCATAGATGGCTTTTACTAGATTGAGATAGAGCCCTTTGATTCCAGTTTTCTGTAGGGTATTTTATCATGAATGAGTGTTGGACTTTGTCAAATGCTTTTTCTGTGTCAATTGAGATGATCATATGGTTTTTGTCCTTGGTTCTCTTAATGTAGTGTATTACATTTATTGATTTATGTATGTTGAACCATCTTTGCAACCCTGGGATGAATCCTACTTGGTAAAAAAAAAAATCTTTTAAGGATTTGCTGCATCCTGTCTGCCAATAGCTTATTGAGGATTTTTGCATCTATGTTCATTAAGCAGATTGGCCTGTAGTTCTCCTTTTTTAATGGATCCTTCTCTAGTTTTGATATCGGGATAATGCTTCCTTCTAGGAATTATTTTGGGAGTATTGGTTCCATTTTATTTCATTAAAGAGTTTGAGGAGTAGTGGCATTAGATTTTCTCTAAACTTACGTAATTCATCAGGACCTGGGCTGGGTCTCTTGCAGAAAGAATATTCTCTCTTTATTGCTTTAATATCACTGAGACCTGCATGCTCATCTCTTCTTTCCTTTTTATGTTAGTAATTGGGTGCTTTCTCTCTTTTTTGTCTTTTATAAGAATTATCTTTTGAGGGCAGGGGATTTAGCTCAGAGGTTCGGTGGCCTGCCTTGCAAGCACAAGGACCCGAGTTCAATCCCCGGTACCAAAAAAAAAAAAAAAAAGAATTATCTTTTGATACAATTTATGTTTCTCTAAAGGCCAGGGATTGAGCTCAGTGGCACCATGCCTACCCAGGTCCTGAGTTCTATCCCTGGTACCAAAAAACTATTTTAAAATTTACTTTTCTCTATTTTTATACTGATTTTAACTTTAATGATTTTAATTATTTCTTTTCTTCTGCTCAAATAAAATTGGTCTTCTTTTTCTCTTTTCCTAAAATGGAAATCTGTATGACTGATCTTTAGTATTTCTTTTTTATTAATAGATACATTTAGTGCTACAAATATCTCTGTAAATATTCATTTTGCAGCACCATACATTTTGATAAACTGTAATTTAATTTTCATTTATTAAAATATTTTGTCATTTTTCTTGAAATTCTTTGTCCTATGTATTATTTAGAAGCATGTTGCTTAATGTTCAAATATTCCAAGACTTTACAAGTATCTATGTTATCAGTTTCTTATTTAATTTCATGGTAGTTGGAGACAACACTATATACTTTCTGTTTTTAAATTTTTTGAATTTTATGTTGTCTGTCTTGGTAAATGTACCCTGTAAACTAAAAAGAACATTTTCTGTTGTTGAACAAAGTTGATTATAGATGTCCATTACATCCATTTTGATTGATGGTGATCTGAAGTTCAACTATGTTTGCTGAATGTGTTCATTTGTGATAGAAAAATGTGGACCTCTTTGACAATAATAATGTCAAATAATGATTATGTTTTTAATGTATTATATTATTGATATTATAACATTATTAATAGTAATAATAGTTTATTTTTTTCTGAGACTCTATCAGTTTTTGCCATACATATTTTGATGTTGTGTTTTGAGGCATTTACATGTTATATAAGTACTGTTACATTTGGGGGGGATTTAATTTTTCATCATTATGTAATGCTCCTCTTTATTTCTGATCGTTTTCCTTGCTTTGTAGTCAGTTTTGTCTGAAATTAATACAGTTATCACCACTTTCTTTTAAATAGTGTCAGCATGGTAAATCTTTCTCTGTTCATTTATCTTGATCTATAAGAGAAAAATTGTGCCAGTATCTGGTGCTAAGACTAGTAGCTAATGAAGATTCACTGAAGGTGCTCAAGAAAATATAATTACAAAAACATATAACATGAAGCAGAGTATATAGCTCAGTGGTACTGTGTAGGCTTAGCATGTATGAAGCCCTGGCTTCACTCCCAAGCACCTTAGCAAACAGTAACAACAAACCATGTAACGAATGGCTCAGGCTCTCTTTACTCTGCGGAACACTTACGTTTTCAATGCCTTATGATAGGATATCTCTTTTAAGCTTGATGTTCAGGTGTGGCAATCATCCCCGTTAGTCCTTGGATTAACATAGAAAAGTCTCACTTCTCAGGAATCTATCCCCTCAGTTCTGGGCAAATTGAGATTTTTTTTTTTTTTGGTGACCATATTATTCCTTCTCAGGACACATTTGAATACTTCAAATGGGGACAAAACAATGACTTGAAGGAGCTCTTAAACTGATGTCAGAATTAGCCAAGTGATTATAATTGAATCACGAAGTTCACCAGCATGATTTTAGGCTGGGCAAGTATAAGTGTTCAAAAATCACAATATGATGAAATGATTATAAATTTCATTTTATCTTCCCATGGAAGATTATCCCTCCTTTGTAAAAATAGCACTTTAATGATTTGTTTTGGTTGACTCTTGATTCACAGGAGGTACAGAAAGCAAAATTGAGTTTTAAAATGCTTGTTCTCCTTGCCATTATACGCAACCAGGTGAAAAGTTGAAACCAAGTTAAGTATCACGCCACACAGACTGTGTTTGACAGAGTTGCTTCTATTATGCATTAACCACTTCTACGAAAAAAAAAAAGCTTAATTTTGTTGGAGCAAACTGATACAATTAGCTGTTTCCTCTGAGTGATTATTCATACCCCATTTTCACTTATATAAGCCCCAATTTGAATACCTTCCTCTGATTTTCAGCAGAGTGTTTTTTGATATTGCAAGAGAATATTGTGCAATTATAAGTCTCACTGGGTTGGAATATTTTCCTAGTAGCGAAGGCAGCATTCTTGCTGGCAAGATAAGTGTAAATGACTAATTATCCTTTACAACATAACAGTGGGGAAAAAAAAATCAGGCCACAAATAGAAACCATCAACTAGACTTTCTATGCTGGGAAATAAATTGTTAATTCAATTCGTGGAGGATGAAGCAGTTAAGTACTTTATAGGATCAACTTTCTTATTCTCTTCTGATTTGAGATGCATCAAAGATATATAAACAATAAATCATTATCTGTATCTTTCACACAATTGATAGATTCCAACACAATAATGGCCTTGGCATTTTTTTTTTTTGTACCTTGGATTGAACTCAGGACCTTGTGCTTGTGAGGCAGGTGGCAAAGGCTTTGGCATTATTGAGAAACAGTTCTGAGACATAAGAGTCAGAAGTCAACATTGTAGACGAAGCACTATAATGAACACAGTGAGGAAGAACGTAAATTTCTATAGTCATCTGTTTTCTATACTTCTTCTAATGTCTAACCACCAAGACAGAAGATCAAATATGCTGTTCCAACATATTTAAAGAATTAACTACAATGTATTTATTAGATACATTTTTATTCATGAATTTGTCAATTGAAAAATATTTAGAAATCGAGGCAAAATAAGGCACAAAGTAAGAACATGAGACATTCTGGTATATTGTCCAGACCTTCGCTGCATCAATGTTTTTCCCCCAGGTACAAATAAGAAATTTTGCTGACTTTTCAAAAGTAGCTAAAAACGCTTTCTTCTGAAAATAATTAAGAAAAATAGCTAATGTGATCACATGTTTACTGTATGCCAACTTATACATCCCTATGAAAACTTACGGATGTTGCATCGATTTTAGAAATTAAAACAACAACCACAAAGTACCTCTGACTTAGCTAACTTGCTTGTTCAGGAATCCACAGCTAGGAGTTGGGAAAATCAATTTTGAAGTTCAATGAAGTCAAGTGCTCTAATAAGCCTCTTTCGCTGAGTAAGACCTAATACACACTGAAAGGCAGCTGTGTGTGGACTTTTACTGCCACATAAATTCTAAGGTTTGAGATATTCTTTTCTATGAGTGAATTTATATCCTTTTTAAAAAGTTTTAATATTGTCTTTCACTATCTCAAATTATTGACTTGCATGACATAAATTTGTAACATATTTCTCACTCATGCATAATTAACCAGCTTTTCACAAAACATAAGATAAGTATTTCATTATAGAGAGAAGAACTTTGGGATCATTAGCATCAGTAGCCTAGACGGCAAGAGACAATTATTTGTCATTGACCCCAAATGCAACCTAACTTATAGGTCATGAGTTGTCCTACTTGTTTTGCATCCGATCTCACTAAATGGCCACACTGATTCTTCCCATGACTCACTACCTTATATGTGCCATTGCTTCCTGCGGATTTATTTATAGGCATATAACATCCCTGCAGTCATTTCAGTTAAGTAGTATCTATAAAAAGTGTCGTGCTGGATTACTTCAATAAACCTCAGATACCTTAGGATAGAACTGTCTCCTTCATAGGCTGTTCAAATTAATGACTTGAAAAGTCATTTGAGTAGGTGTTACATTCTAGGATATTCTATCTTTTAAATTGTATCTTGGATGATCTGTGTACGCCCAATATAGACTGACACATCTGCAGGTAAGACTGGAGGTTTATACTAAAAATTACTTAATTTTTCTTTTTTTTTAACTCTTACACTAAAATGTGAGGCTTTTTGTTTTTATGTTGGTATTTACTGCCTGGTTAAACCTAGATTAAGATCCATATCCAAGGACTGGGGAAGTAGCTTAGGGGTAGCATGTGTACTTAACATGTATAAGGCTCTAAGTTTAATCCCAGCATCTCTCCAAAAAGGAAAAAAAAAATGTTTGACATTCAATAAATATCAAGGTACTGTGGGAGAGACAAAAGTAAACATGATTCATTCTAATAGAAGTAAGAAAATCAGACACACAATAGTACATAAGAAAGGAGAAGCACACTGTAAGCTCCACTCTCTATGACAGTGACCAGGGACCCATACGAAGCTTCTGGGAACTGTCAGATGAGTAATTTAAATAAAAACGCACCATGACATAACATACATACAAGATTTGAAGACTTCATATGAAGAAACAGCATCAATTAACAGTATTCTTATATTGATTACATGTTGCGATTAAACTAGTTCTATATAATTTTGTTGAACATTTAAAAATACTTTTTAAATGTAGCTATTAGAAAACAGTATATGACACAGGTGGTTAACATGTGGACAGTGCTGGTATGAAAGAAGAAAGATATGTTTTTCAACATTCATGATCAAAGAAAGCTTAATCGAAGGAAAGATGGAAAAGGATGATGAAGCACTTGTCTGGGACATCAGTAGGGGATCTATTTCTGGGGACCTTTCGCTGTCTTAGAAAACTATATCCAGACAAATGCTGGTATACGGATTTTGGAAGAGGTCTCCTTTTACTGTGCAGAGCTAGCTGTGTAATCGCTTTCTGGATCTGAAAGGATTGACACAGGATTGAAAGATGATGGCAGAGTGCTGGTAACGGCAATGAGAGCAAATGCTTGAGGGCGGGAGTTGAACTCAGGCTAACACACTTTATGCACCGTAATGGAGTTGATCATTGGCCCATAAAATATATTCTGCCTCCCATCTTGCCATGGTGTATCGGCCATGTGACTGCCTTTGACAATGGAATATGTACCAGTTTTTAAGTAAAAGGCACTGCACATTCTGCCTGCCCCCATTTCAGTGTTGTCATCCACGTGAGATGAACAAGCTCTACCTGACTGTTGCTTGTTCAGCCTGGATCCAGAATGAAAGACACATGGAATGGATCAGAACCAAAGCCAGGCTGCCAACCCAGGAAATCAATGCGCCCACAGTCTGTGTGACTGGTACACATAGGTCATATGGTTTCTCCTTACAGTGACCTCATGAGGGAGGCCCTGCCAGCCTCATTTCAAACGAGGGAGTAAGTCACAGAGAGACTGCGTTTTAGCTCTGTCCCACAACTTTTCATTAATAATGTGAAAAGGAGTGGGATTCAAGAGAGTCTGACTCTAAACCTAGGCCGGATGGTCCTAAAATCAAGTTCATTCACTGAACATAGAGGGAATACGAGACTTTTGATATTATACTACAGAATATTTACTTAAGATTTTCATATTTTTTTCGGTATTTAGAGATTCCCTTCAAAGTATAAGTTTCTTAAAAGTTGGATCCTTGCCTGATAGATCTGTATTTGCCACAATATTGAGTCTAATACTTTGTATGCTTTTTGCCTCATGGGAAAAGTTTATAGACTGACAGTTTGATGTAATGACATTTAATCGTTTATTCACTGTTCATATAACATGGCAGAAGTCATTATTACCAAACAAATTAATCTTTGTATCTGCTCTAAAGGGCTGAGGCAAGGTAAAAATAAGCTGTGGGCTCTTCTCCCGCCTTGCTAGGCCTGGATGAAGAGACTCAGTTGACTCATGGTTATGGCTCTGGGGCTGATGGCTGATTTTCTCTACTGCCTAGGGGTGAGGGGCATCAGCACTTTTGTGTCAGTAACAGCAAAAAATGAAAGAGTACAGCAACAGAGAGCTGCACTTCAAATTCAAAACCTATCTATTCAAAAATTCTAAGGAAATTAAGCAGTAAATAATGTGATAAAAAAGGAAGCCTTTCTATAGCATTTGAACAGTGTTTCTCTGTAACTTTTATTCAGTAACACATCAAAAGTTTCAAATAATTATTTTCGATGTTAGCACTTTTTCCCCCTCTTTCTTAAAGGTTTAGAATTCCCCATCCAAAAAGCTGTCAAAATTGAGAAAATGGGTTAAGAATCAATATGTTCAGAAGTAAAACTACTTTAAGGTAATTTTTCTTCCTTACTTTTAAAATTGTGAGAAACTATGTGGTTATCTCCACTAGCAGCATTCATGGCCTGCATTTCTGTCTAGAGCTAGACTTTTCAACCTGACAGACTCCCGTTGACATTGTTTGTAAGGAAGTCTAACAGCTACAAACACTTCTAGTTTGGTTTTTTGGCTTTTTTTCCCCCCTCAGTGCCAGGGATTGAACTCAAGACCCTGCATTTTCCAGGAAGGCGCAGCACCACTGAGCTATATCCCCAGCCCAACACTTTTATGTACCTCAGGGTATTTCATAGTTTCTTCTTCATCTCTGAAGGATAGTTTTTTGGATATAGAATTCTACATTAAAATATTTTTGTTTGCTTCCATTTAACTCTAAATATGTCATGTGAATCCGGCATGAAGAAAAATTGACTGTTAACCTCACCAAGCAGGTAATGTTTGTATCTCTACCCTTCAGACACATCTTATTGCTAAAACTATGTTGAGGTAACACTGAGGCAGGCCGATGAAGGGAGTTACTGATCTAAAAAGCAGTGCTTTACTGAATCATGACAATTCTAGGCTAAAGGAACATTGGAAATCATTTGCCCAACCATTTCAGCAAATCATATGAATATATTCAAAGGTTCTGGTAGTATCAGTAACTGTTAGCATTCAGAATACAAAATCTGCATCACTAAAAAGAGTGTATCATCAAAATTTTGTCAGATTTGCTTTGTAGTTTAATTTATTTAAGGGTAGCCAGTTAGAGAGATTCTAGAAGCCCTGAAAATACTCATGCATTCCTTCCTACCAACACTGAAACACGCTTTAAAAATTAACTGTGTCATCTTTCCAAAGTATGAATGTGACCATTCTTCAATTCAACTAAGGATGGTACATGGTGAGTCCCATTGTGGAATAGGAGGAGAGAAATAATTCTTGGCATTCAGTGGTTAGCTCTGGACCTTCAGTGAGAAAAGGCATAACAGTAGTACACTCTCATCATTTGGCTTTTCCTAACACAAATTATTTGGGAGCTGATTCACAAATTGTTTGGATGCTAACCCATAACGCAGAAGCAATAGCAAGTATGTAAGAATTATACAGTTTAGGTCTACACCTCACTGGCTTGTGCCGTTGGAAGATTCAGAACTCCAGAAACCTGGGCTATTTCTTCTGTGACCTTCAGCTATGATTAATTTTATATAAACAGTGGATAATGCATTTAAGGAAAATCACCTTTGCTCCACCTTGAAAGGGAAACCTAATTTTCACTTGTGTTCTTTCTTTGTAATAATGGGTTTGCCACAAAACGTCTCCTCAATAGCCTGTCACTGAAAAGACTGGCCAATAAATGCACTTCATGTGCTTACTAGAAAAGAGCAAAATACCAGAAAACTGAACAATTACCTACAAGTAATTATCAGAACACTTTTCCTGAAGGAACTGTCCTTTCTCTGGGTGGGCATCCATAGCCAAGGATGTAAGGAGGCAGTGACTGCTCCCTCTCAGGTCCGAAGATGATCAAAGATGGGAATCAGAGAAGCACTCCGAAGCGAGAGACTAGCTAAGGCAGAGTTCAGCGAAGGCGGAACCGGGGAGTAATTCAAATTCATCACTTTAGGGACAAGTGACTACTTGTTTTCTTTGTCCACGGATAATTAAAATTTTAGTCCACCTAGTGGAATAAACCCATTCTCTATGATTCCCCCCAAATGAGGGGGATGATCTTGAATTTGGGATGCTTTCCCCAGAGCAGGTTTTTAATTTAGTCTCAGGATAACCGGTTATTTTAACCCGGGTGGAGTGGTGGCTCTGGCCCTTCTCTAAGGTCTGCTGTTGTGGGGCTGGGGGGTGTGGGGGGGGAGCCTGAGCAAGGTTAAGGATTAAGGATTCCGCGTCTCCGTGCGAGGTTGCCATCAGTTGACTCAAATGAGAAGCTGAAACCGAGATGGAGGAACGAGGCCGCCCACGGCGTGTCATCAGTCCCGTGTGGTGGCCATCACCCTTTGCTTGCCAGGACAACCGAAGAGGGCAGAGCCCACACGTGGTCGGTCACCTCGCTGGGCCCTTGTCAGTGAGCACCGAGGATGCGCACCGCTGCGAGCAGTGGAACTGAACAAGTGGTTTTCTGGAGTTTGTTTCTTCCCGAAGGAAGTGTCAAAGGCAGGTGGCTATTCACCCTTCTCTCCCTTCGGACTCGGATGAGGGTCAACGTTTCCAGGGGAAATAGACATCTATCGTCATCCACGAAGGAGAGAGCCCGACGGATGACCAAAGGTATTTTCTAAGTTGAAACAAGGAGTGAAAGTGACTTTGAGCCCTGGTCCCTCTTAGCGTCCCTGAATGGGTGAATCAAAACTATCAGCTACCTGCGTGAGGACCTTGTGCAGAGAGAAAAAGGCAGCCCGTGCTTGTACCACGGTAGCACCTTACAGATACAGTTGCATTCGGGCGACTGAGATCCAAAGTGAGAGAAAAGCAGGCCTCGAAGAGCAGAATGAGGGGGCCAAGGACGGTCCGAGGGTTTGAAGCTGTGCGTTCCCCTTGCTGCTTGCTCCTGCTCCTGTAAAATTTTAGAAGTTTCACCAATTTGAAAATCTCTGCTCCCTCTTTGGAGCCTTGCATTAGAGAAGGACTCACGGGAGCAGCTTGCTGTGGCCCCGCTCCGGGTGCTATCTTCAGGCTGTAACTGGAGTCGGGGCAGAGAAAACGCCGGTCCTCTCTCGGCCTCCTCAGGAGAGCCTTCCAAACCCTGCGGAACTTGAGTGAAGCGGGAATCAGTCACACCGCTTTGTCTTACTTAGAGCAAAGAGGGTCATTCACACCTGATATCAGCCCCGAGGAGAGGCTCTCTCGCTGAACAGCTTGCAGCCTCTCGGGGAAGGAGAGCTGCAGAAATTAATATAAACTGTGTCCTGGGATGGCAGTGTAGTGTGGGTGAGTGGAAAATACACGACTTAACAGGCAGACACTGCGCTGCTGGTTCCCTGGTTGGGCACAGAGGTCCCAGTGGGGGACGGGAGCCAGTGCTCTACTGGAGACAGATCAAGCACTAAAACCTTTGAATTGCCAAGAGGGTAACAAAAATAAAAACGTTCATAATTTTTCATACTCCGATAAAAGAAAAGCCAAGTCTTATTTTTTAAAGTCACAAATCTGTGACTTTCTCTGTGCACAAATCCCATTCCTCTGTAACTGGAATGCAACCTTTGGATGAATTTTCTCTTGTGTTAGCCATCGCCTTGTTGGCCCATCCTCCTTTAGGACGCGGAGATCCCTGAGCAGGGGGAAAGAGAGGTCAGTGTGCAGGGCCTGCAGTGAGCTACGTTAAACTGCATCCCAGGTGTCGTGCAGGGTGAAGGTGTGGGTGTGAGCACGTGAGGGGTCTATTGGGCAGCGCGTGCGGAAAGGCAGCAATGAGAAGGGGAACAGGTGGGGACGGGGGGCAGAGAGGACGGAGTGGAAGAGCAGGAGGGGTTCTGCACTGAGGGTGCACAGAGTGACAGGAGCAGGGTGCAGGGAACAGGAGGTGCCGAGCAGCAACACATCGGGATAAGTAAGCAAGGTCCAAATTTTCCAGAAAAAGCAAGAAAGTACCGAAACAGACATACATTGCCTTTGCTCTTTTTACAGCAGGGACAAGTACAACTGGAACCCAAGGGCTTTCTCTAAATACCTCTAACACCTGTAAAAGAAACGAATAAACACTCGAACAAACAAAGTAAGTGGCTATGTCTGGGAGCTCATCACTAACACTTGGCAGCAGCCAACCCCTGCGTACTCCGTAGGGCAAAGCCGGGGAGGGTGTTTATCTAAAGAAACTAATCTCTGTGCAATGGTTTCTGCTCCAGGAGAGAGAGAGTGATTGTGAGCAAGATATGTGTTTACTGCCAGAAGCCTTCAAAAATGTCTTTACTTAATATTTACTCAGTGCTGACTTCACAGCATTTCCCCCCGAAAAAATGTTTATAAAAATAGTCTCACGAACACCCTGCCAAGGAAACTAAAATTCGAATAGGCAAATGTCTGCACAAGGAAATGAAAAGAACAAGGATTTGAGAGGAGAGGCAGATCTTCTCCTTTCATTTATCTAGTGAAGCTCTCAGAATAAAACTGTCAGAAATGTTAATACCAGGAAGGGTAATGCAGATCACAGCTGAAGTTAACCACACTTGCTGGTAAAGCGGAACCCACAAAAGTTTTTCTTATCACTTAAGGACTTGGAACCTTTGGCTGGTCCTACAGAGATTGCCCTTAGAACTTTTTTTTACTACTACTGTTGCCTATTATTGTCATATTTCTCTGGCTTTGGATCGTGCCAAAGAGAAGTTTTCTTCCTGGTTGTTTTCTGGTACTTACAAGAGGACCCATTTTGTTTTCCACAACTTAGTCATGGCATTTATAAACCTTATCAGAGAACTACTTCATGCTTTCTTTTCTAATAAAGAAAAAGTTGTAATGTGCAATCGCAGAGACAGTCATGTTTATAAAGTGTAGCATGTTTACTTTGTTTTTAGCAGTGTTAGCATCTTCTTTTCGAATCTATGAAAGACGGAAGAAGGAAAAATGGAGACTTGGCTATGCTCTAGCATCCCCTCTTTTACTTCTCTGTTCCCTGATCCTTTTGGGAATTGTACTCTAGTTTGAATGTTGCACACAGAGGAATCCTGTGCAAATGCAGTGACTTGAAACATATGAGTGATTTAAGGAGACGTACAAATATAGGAAACCGTTGTCTGAGATTTTCCAATGGTTTCTGGGAATTTATGAAATGATTTTGCTGTTAAATCTTATTTTTAGCCACACCCCATGACATCTCCTTGCAAAGAAATGGGGATTCTGTTTATGTTAGAGAAATTGAAGCTCTGCACAGCAGTCAATAGAAAATAATGGATATCAATTACACGGCTGGAAATGCTGACTTGATGAGATTTTATAACTTTCTTCTCAGGGGGTCTTTTTAATAAATCCATGGAGAGTGTTGCCATGTGCTTTATGGGACCGTTTCAGTGTTTTGTTCTATACATAGAAACAAGTAACTAAAGGGAACTTGACCACCTCTCACAACTCCCATTCCTAAATACATAAAAATTAATGAAAAAGAGAAATCTGGGATGTTAGATCTTTATTAGATCTGGAAGGAATTGTTTTGCTTGTTTTTAGACCTAAAGAGCACTGTCAGTCCTTTCTTAAATCTGAGTTTTAAAGTTAATATTGTTCACCTCTCTACTCGGGAGCGTTAGCCAGAAAATGTCCAAGACCTTTAATCTTTTGCTGCCTTCTCTAATTTGTCTTCCTCCCTGACCACAGTCTGTGGTGGGCAGGGTCCGATCTAAGAAACCTCATCGAAGTTTCTACCTGCACGTTGAGGGCAATAAAAGCACATGCTTTCCAGGTAAGGATAAAATGAGATAATATGCGAAAAGTATTTAGACGATTCTTAAAAATGTTGGCAATGAGTCTTTGATCCAACCTGATCAGACTCTGTCATGCCACTTCTGGTCAATTTCAAGAATGATCTTAGTAAAAAAACGAAGGGCACTTTCTCAGTTCTTAAAGAAAAGGAGAAAGGTCACTGTAAACTCCTAGGGGCATACTTTGCTGCACTTCCTCTCCCCTGCCTCCCATAAAATGTCCAGATTTCTCCTGATGGGTTTTCTGAGAATTACTTGATGTATATATACATATATGTGTGTGCAGAAAACAGTGGAAGTTGTTAAAATACAGGTTCTTAGGCAGGAGATTCACCTCTACTTTATGCTTAGGAGGTTTTTTCCAGTAGACTCGAGGTGACGCACATAAAATCGCGTTACTGACAGTGTCTGCTACTCCATTCTCACATAGGCATCGGCAGACAGCACTGAGACAGGCACAGGGCTTAGGCTCTCATATTAGGCTCAATTAATGCATTGATGTGCTACTAAATTTGATTTGGGGGGTATATTTGTGTTCTGAAAAATCTTTGCAGTTTAAACTTCTTTAAAGAGATCTCAAAAATCTCTATGTTATGTGGACAGTTCCCGGTTCAGCCTAAATTCCCTGGAAGAATCCTATGTAGAAAATTTAAGCCTTCATTTCTGAATACAGAGGGATATTTTCTCAAAATAGGCTCAAGAAGAGTCAACAACTCCTCAGGATCTTCCAATCAGAGTTATGCCACCTGCAGGACTTGGGTCCTCAGATGACTCAGTCAACAGAAAGCACTTGGCTGCCTAAAGCTAGTGCTTACTGGTCCCGCAGGAGGGGTAGAAGTGATGGCAATGTCTGGCCATATTTTTATGTGGGAAATATAGAAACGACTCACAAATTATTCTCTCCACATGCTCTTTTTACACCTGCCTCCCACATGGAAGACTTTAGCCGCTTTATAGGACAACTGGTTAAAAATATACATGCTAGGTCTCTTGAGGTTTCAGTCTGTGCAGCACCGAGGGGGGAATGGTTTGTACAAGGGTCCTCAGTTCTCCTGATCACACAAACTATCCCCCCTCCAACACACACACAGTAGAGATAAAACTGCTTTCTGTTCTTATTCAACAAAAAGTAGAATCAATTGCAACTCATTCTTGGAGCTATGACACTTGCTTCTCCAATATAAAACATGGCTGGTGACCATCCTCCCCATGTAAACACTCCCTCCTACAAGCCTTAAAGGTGCAGGAGAATAAGACTCGATGCACTTAAGCCCTGAGGAGTAAGGGAAGAGAACTAACTGCTCTGGTCTTCATGCTGTTTTACTTCTGTGCATTTTTCTGCTTGTTCATGTCATCATACAGGTCCCTAAATATAGAAGCATCCTGTCTCTTCTGTGCCATCTTCCTCCTGGTAAATCTAATTAAACTGCCATTAAAGTGTGTGCTCACTCTATTACGCCAGGGTGACCGCAGCAGCTACTAAATGTTAGCAGTATCTCCCTTCACTGCCTGCCAGGAGCGTAAGAGAAGCCTGCAGCAGGAGTCTTTGCAGAAATAGACTTTAACAGTTATTTTCCTCTTTTTAAAAAAATAACAGATATTTACTGATTTTGAAAATTTGCCGAGACAATGAATTTACCACTTGAAAATAGATGATATGTTCAGGAGATTTTCTTGTAATTAAAAGTTTGGGGATGGTAAACGAGTGAGTCTTTGAGTACTTCTCTGGCTTTGAATTGAGGGCTCCAGCCCGAATCCCCAAGGTATGCGGCCTGGCCTCCCACCTGTCCGGGTCCGTCTGCCTGACTCCAACAGCAGCCCTGCTGACTCCGGGACAGAGCAGTCATGTTCCAACCACCATGTCCTCTCTCAGGCCAATTCTCCTGTCATTGTTTAAAACCTAGGTCCGACCTCTTTTCAGGATTCAGTCTGCAGTGAAGCTTATCTCAGCCTCACCAGTCGAAGTGATTTCTTCTCCTTAGCCCTGTTGTGAGCTCCGGGGACCCCAGTCACAGACCCTCTTGCATCCTCATTCGTCCTCTGTTTATTGGTAACACTCTCAGGCCACCGAACTGGGAAAAAACAAAAGGATCCAGTAAGTCTTATGCATGCATTTTCTCCAAGCAGGGCCTTACTTTCTGTCCCTCTGTTACCTGGCATATTTGGCATATCGTTAGGAATTGAGCTAAAGTTTTAATGCTTGCAGAAGCCAAGTGCCTGGAGTATTGTTGTCCAGGGCCTTTCATCTGGCCATTCTTAGTAATTTTATTTTTTTATCACAAGGGTTGTCTACTACTGTCCTATTGGAGCGCTGCTTATTCTGTGCAGCTCTGAGCAAGTGAACTCTTTCCCGAGTCCCCTGCTTCATCTCCAGCCAACAAACACGTGCGCATTCACACACCTGCACCCACATGGCTGTCGGAGCCTCCTGTCAGCATCTGTTGCTCTGTCATAGCTTCTGCCAGTACCAGTAGCACTGTGCCTCTGCAGATGCAGGATTTAGGGCTCCCCTGAGGTCTCAGTAGGGGTCACACCCAGCTCGGCTTCTCCCTGTTCTTCGTGAACCCCGCTCAGGAGGCGCGGCTAGGCACCCAGTTCTGTTCATGTCTGCGAATATCCTAGGTCTTGGCTGAGCTGGACAGAGAAGCATGGACTTCTGCCTTCTTGGACTTTGCTTTCTCTTTCTCCAGCTAGAATTCCTTCCCTGGACTTGCAGATCTATGCTCACTGCTCTGGTCCTAGAGATGACCACTCACACTTGAACAGGAAGTGAAGTAAGTGGAAAAGTACCTGTCTCACCACTTAGATCTTTGCTATATGGAAGTCTGTGTCTGGTGGACTCTCAATAAAGATGAGTTCGAGTCAATCATTTCAAAACCCTCTTCCAAACCCTTACAGCAATTACAGGTACTATTTATCCAGCTTCTATTAAGCTGCCAACTACTTTACTTGAATTATCTCATTATAAACAGCAGCACCGTAGAGCCAGTTCTTTATTTTCTACTCCACTGGTGACAAAGCCAAGGTCCAGAGAAGTGAAGTAACTTGGCCTCAGTCAGTCAGTTAATAAGAGTCAGAAGAGTTTCCTGTAGCACTGAACCCCTGCCATGCTTGTTTCCCAGGGAAGAGCAAATCCCTAGGAAGACAAATTTGTAACTCTCAGTTTACAAGTGGTCCAGGTCCACAGAATGCGGCCTCGGTGTGGAGCTGGGGTTGCCCAACTGTGTGCGCACTTTGGCCACATGTTAAAAATTACAAAAAGAGATAGATTAGTGCGTTGAATTATTTGAGTGTCCTCTATATTTTGGAGTGTTAAAGAGACACCGAGATGTGTGCTTCTCTGAGTCCCAGAGCTCTGTTTTCATCCACAATCTGGCTTTTGACCCTGATGCAAGAAGTACACCACCTCTCCGACAGTTTAAATTAGAATATATCTCCTCTAAGTAGGTAATTTGTCAGCCTCAGGTTAATGACAGCAAGATGCTAATGATCCGATGGCAATTAATGTATCATACTTTTCAGCCACACTCCCTTAGGAAGTAGTTCCTGGGTAATCACCCTCGAGGGAACCTGGCTCAACTGCTAAACCCGAGTCCCCGAGTCCCGGGACCCTTCCTTCCAGGCAGCCGCATGTCGCCTTATCTCTGATTTCACAAGTTTCATACATCATTTAGCAGCTGCAATTGTTGTCAAAATGTTTTGGTTTCAAATGTAAATATTTATGACTTGTTTTATTTTCCAAAACAAGGAAGCATTGTGTTCAGAGAGCAGCCAGACTCACCGAGCTTTTACCTGAGGCACAGAGGAGTGGCTGGTGCTGGGCAGATAGTCCTGGGCACTTTCCCGAGCTACTCGTGAGACTCCGGTCCTCCCCAGAGGGCACGTGCCGGGAGAGGGCCCCCGTGCCCATCTGGGATCGAGGATTCCTGGACTTCAATCCACCGGATGGACTTCGCTGAGACTTTAAACCTGGCTGTGCGTGTGTAAGTGGTCCTCATCCCAAATGAAAGGACAGATGCATTTCATCAGAGCATTTGAATTTCCAAGAGTCTCGAGGTCCTTGAGAAATAGCATCCCCGTATACATATGTGAAAATGATTCATGGGAAAGACACTTAAACAACAAACAGCCTTCCAGACCCTGTTTTTTACTGCCACTCAGTGCCTCCTTTCTGTGCCCTCATGATAGGAAGTTGAGATGGTGCAGAGCAATCATGGGACCCCATGTCTCAGTCTCCTGCCTTCGTCACAAGAGTCAATGCGTCAGGAGGCCTGAACCTATTAAATTTGTCTGAAAAGTTTGTTTTCAAAAAGAATCCAAGGTTACTTTTAATGAAAGTGCACAAATTATGATGATCATTAAAGAAATGAAGAAACCTGCAGGTGGGGAGGAGGAAAGCAGATCTAAGTAGACCCGTAGAGGTGCAGCACTAGAGCATTACACGCTGTTCTCAGCTTCCGGAAGGCTTACCGCGTCCCTCCCAGCATTCGTCATGTAATTACTTTTACAGCAAAAGCAACGTAGAGTGAGTTCTTTTTTGCTTTATTTTATTTTATTAGGATAAGGAAATTATATAGTCATTTCTCAAACTCAACAAAGCTATTTTTCCTTCTTTTTTTACATATTCTATTTTGCATCCTTATTCTTCTGGACATATTCTTACGTCGTTGCATTCATAGCACTTGTAAAATTTCTTCTTACGTTCTCCTCCTAAAACCCATGTGGCCACATCAGATGGATGTGGACAGAACCTAGACAATCAGGAATTCAGCGCTCCCTTCCTGAGGAGCCCCGGAGCGGGTGCGGAGTTTGGGTTTGGAGGTGAAGGCCAGCAGCCTGGCTCTCTGCTTGCAGCCATGATGCCTGATCCGGAAGGGCCACTGAGCACTGTGACGTTTAGGAAAGCTGGGAAAACACTCCTTATAAAATGAACGATGACACAATTACAGAATTTTTTTCATGTAATTTTAGGAAATTATAGAGCCAAGACGGAGGATCTCTGACTCGGAGTTAACGGCAGAGGGTTCTGCAAAGGGAATTGAGATGCTTTGCAAAGCATGGCTCAGTGGTAGCAGAAAGCAGCAGAGATGGCCCTGGGGCAGAACAAGAGGTGACTGTCGGGCCCAGGGCTTTGGCTGACAAGGGGCAGAGGCTGCAGAGCTTCACCAACGGGGTCTCAGATGTTTTGGTTTTGAGAACCCCATAAAGATTTTGTTTATATGATCTATGTCCACCAAGATTTACTAAATTAAAAACTAAAAAAGCAAAACATGTATTTTGCTAATTTATTTTAGATAATAATAAATTTATTATATATTAACACAAATACCTTCATGAAAAAATCACTAGTTTTTGAAATAAACTAGAGAGAAATCAGTGTTTTACATTTTGTGAGTCTGTTTAGGGTCTGTCTCGACAGAGGACAGCTGGACCCTCATATCTGCTTCACAATTTCAGTCTGTTGTGTTATTTTGGTTGAAGAAAATTCAGCTGCATGCTGACATAGAGTTGGAAAGTGGGGGAATATATTAGTAACTCTTTCAGATAGTTTTGTGATTTTTTTCTTTGATACAACCCCCCAAACATGATACGTGTTAATTTCCTAAAGATAAAAAATTGACTTTAACTGAAGGGGAAGGGAATTGGGGGAGTGGGAAGAAAAGAGAGAGGGAAGTAATGGGGATTAAAATATCCACAGTATGTTATATGCTTGTACCAAGATAACTCAATGAATCCTATTATTCTGTATTACTAAATGTACTAATTTTAAAAAAGGAAGTTCTGATGGATGTGCAGTCTGAAAGAATTATAATACTTTTTAAAAAATCACGAAAATCTACTGGTCTGTCTTGTATTTCAGATGCTGACTGTATGACCAGTGGTTCTGAACTTTCAGATCTCTTAAAGGAGTTCTGAGCTCTGAGGCCCACACAGGTGCAGTCTTGGAACACACTGCCCCTTGGTCCACGTATTCTGCTGGAGCTATGGGTCAGTCAGGTTTCCTTCACTGTAAGAAAATACCCCAGAGCCAATAAACCTAAAGAGAGGAAGCTTTGGGCCTTGGGAGGAAGCACATCACGGTGGGAGTTTGTGGTGGAGGAAGCCCCTCCTTGAGGCCAGGAGCAAAAGAGAGAAAGGGAGGAAGGGGTAGGGACTCTGGGCTTCTCCAGACAGGCCCAGTGACTTAAGTTCATCCCCAGCCCCTCCTGTGGATGCTCCAGGACCTTCCAGTGGCCCGTAGGCTGAAGACCAAATCACCAACAAATGCCCCTGGGGAGCAGCCAGGTCCAAACCACAGCTGGCTGCACACTGTCCTTTGGTTGTCATCTCCACCCTTCTAGGCAGCATGCCATCCCTGTCACCGCAGTTGGCTAACGCATGAACAAAGTGTAGAGAGCAAAAAAGTGTGGCGAGATTGTCACCGTGATGTCAGCTCCATGGAAAACCAGTGCAAGCCCCACGAGGGACAGGCGAAGTGAAGGTGAAAGACTAGGAGGAAGGCGTAGTCCAGGGGCGACCCAATGAGCAGGGCCTGTGCTTTAAAGCAACAAACATTTATAACTTTGCAATCAGTGTCAGAAATTCAGGAACAATTTAACTGGGTGGTTCTAATTCAGGGTGGCTCCTGTCCTAAGCCAAGGCTACATCATCCACAGTCTTGACTGCGGCTGGAGGACTTGCTTTCAAGAGGGATTAATCACGTGGCTATTGGCAGAAAACCTAAGTTCCTTGGCCACAGAACTTTCCAAGGATCACTTGAGCATCAACATAGCAAGGAAGCTTGCTTTCTGCACCTGAGAAAAATCAATCCGGGCCCTACAATGGCTCTGATGGCCTAATCCCAGAAGTCCCACATCTGATAATTAGAAAAAAAAACTGAGTATGTTGAACTCACTTCTCTCTCAGGTTGGTTCTTTTCCAGTGAAGAAGGTGCTTCTGGGTCTGGGGCTCACTTGACTTCATGCCTGCCATGGCAATGGAATAGGGCCAAAGGTCTTCCTGGTTTTCCTCCAAACCTTCTTCGTTCTTTACCAAACCCAATGACTGTTCTGCTGCACTTGGAGACTCTGCTCTTGACTAAGGAGAATTAACTTTATATTTATTTAGGTTAGATTCTGTCCAGGGGCTCACTGAAAGGAGAGGTAGATAGAGGGCAGGTCCGCTTGCTGAGCAAGTGGATTGGCTGAAGAGACAGTGTGGGTCCCTGGGACACACAAAGTAGATCGCTGTGGCTTCCCAGGATGGATTGCACACCATTTCAGGAAGCTCCTACGAAGGACGTCGGGGGCAGAGAGTGTTACGGTGACTTCTCATCTCTGAAACCGTTGGCGACAAGGAAGAGGAAGTGTCAGGAAGCAAAGAAGAAACGCTTTGAACCCTTAGAACACCAGACTGACCCTCGGACGGTGGCCTCTCCTTTTCAATCTCCACTGTACTGAAAGAGTTATTAGGGCTGCCGTGTAAGGTGCCGACTCGATGCTGACAGACTACACCTGCCAAGGCTGTCTTCCTGATCTAGCTCAAACTCCTAACACCTATAATTGGCAATTCTTTGCCTCATTCTTGTAAACCACCCCCACTTTCCATTTCCCCTTGTCTCTATCCACTACTGCTGCTGCCTTAAATTTCTTTTTCTTCAGCAGTGATCTTCAGAGCTTTGTCCTGCTCACTGACTCAGGGGCAGTGGGTACGTGATTTGAGCAGGGACAGGAGGAACAGATGAAAAAAAAAAGAGTTGGGTGGCAAAAGAGGTTGCCTGAAAGGGCATATGCTTATATACATCACATACATTACCAACAGTGTCCTTTCAGAGAGCCATTTCCCTACATTTCTAAGTAGGAATCTAAATTGGACTGTCCCAGAAAATCCTTAGGCTGGTTTTGTTGCTGTTTGAGAAATGTTCAACTCCTCACCCTCCTACTTTTGCCCGTGTTTGGACACAGATATGATGAGACAAACACTCGCCAAGTGGTGGCAGGGTAAGGGCAGGGACCACCTGTGGGGGAGCTGCTGAGGGCGCAGCAGCTGGCTGTAGGCTATTTGCAATGCAGCCTTGCTTTCATTTGCAGCTTCCATGTGCTAATATTAAGCTTTTAGTAAAGCTGCTAAATGCTAAAGAAATCTAAGGAGGTGGAGCGAATTTCCAGGCTTAGCAAGAGCAAGAGGGGAAACATTCTTCCTGGTGTTGCCTCCTTCTGAGGCTGTGTCACACAGGTGCTTTCAGAGGAGCATGGAGACCACAGAGGCATGGACCAATATATAAATGGCATAGGATGGCTCCCTTATCTGCCCACCCTGACTACGGAGAGGAAGGAAAAGACTAAATGCTACATAGGGAGAAAAACAAAACTGTGGTTAACCGCTCTCCAGATTACACACACTCCACATGCATACAACTTAGATGATGGTGTTTGTAATATAGATTTGCAAAAGCAGTAGGTGAACTAGACATGGCTAAAAAGGAAGACCAATCTTTGACCAACCAATGGAGGAAGGACTGTGGCTGATGAACATAGATCTAAAGAGTTGCCAGGAAAAGCCTAATCAATTTTTAAGTCTGGAGGTTGTATCTTCTCCGCAGGTTAAGAAGTTAATTCATATGTGCACCTTTCATTTCATTACTCATGCAACACAAATTAAATGACTTAGCTGTTTCAATAGAGATGAATTACATTAGGCGTAAAGCACATTTCCAGTTCAGGCCATGGTTTCTACTTCATTTACTTCATTACTCCGTGTGCAATCCAGTGGCGTTCTGAAGATAACAGCTAATTTCAGTCACATATGTCTTTTCCGGCCCTGCTTTCCCTTTTCTTTCAGGTTCCTCTAAGAAAGCTGCTGGCTAGAACAATAGGAAAAAACACAAACTCAGAACAAAAGGATTTTATCCTAATGGGGTTTCTTCCCTTGTGTTGTGTTAGTCTTGTTTGTGTGTCCTCTGGTTGAGGTGACAAAGGCATTGCCTGGCCTCTTGAGAAAAGAGGTATTTCTGTTTCCGGGCAGCAGGAAACCCTGGAGGAGGAACAGAGCAAAGGCCTGATAGCCTCCTCAGGGCTGCTGAGGAGTGGGCAGAGACTCCCTGCTCCTGAAGCGCTAAGGACAAGAGGCTGGGGTTAATTAGTCCCTGGGGTTGTGCAGTTCTATCCCAGGGTGTACTCCTGGCAGGGCATTCCTCATGGGGAAGAGCAAGGAAATTCTAATGCCTGCATTGTACGCATGTTTTCCACAGAGTTCTTTCCGAAGGTACCTCTTTGAAGATTAACTACCGAAATTGCTTTCTCTGCAGCTGTGAGCTGCACAGGTTTATAGCAAAGAGGAATAGCCTCGAGTCTAGATTTGGAAAATATACATATGCCCAAATTTCTTATGAAAATGAGATTAAAATGCCAGGCACATGGAATGTTTCTACTGAAAAACAATTTGAGAACTCTTCTCCTGGTCTTCAGATTTAAGACACACTGGAGAAAGGAAGCTTGTTTTGGGATTTTAACCTTAAGAGATTTCTCAAGGACAGAAGAGCACAAGAAACGATATTGCGCTAGCCCAGAGGATGGTTTGTATTGGAAGCCAAGATGATAAAATGTTTTTGTACTCAGTTTTGTTAAGGAAGAAAATAAAGAGATAATTTACCTTCCAAAGGCTAGTCGAAAAGATCCTCCATATATTTTCATTTCCTCAGTTTGGTTCCATTTTTTTTTTTCTGATAAGTATATTTGGAAGTAGCAGCTGAAAGGAGGGCAGGGGTATGGAGGGAAAAATGAGAACCAAGATCTGTCCTATAAAGGTACAAGATCACAATGATGAATGCAACTGTACTGCATACCTAAAATGTACCAATAAACTCAATAAAAATTAAGTGTATTTGGAAATGAGAGTACAAAGCTACGTTGAGCTGAGCTTTCTGGTGAGAGCTTGGTGTCCCTGCTTCTTGGAACATCCCTTTAAGAACATCCCTTTAGCTGAGGAGCTCTGGGCCAGCCTGGGCAGCAGAGACAGACCCTGTCTCTTAGAAGCCTAGGGCTGGGGTTGTTCCTCAGTCCATACTTGCCTAGCATGAATGAGGTCCTGATTTTGATCTCAGGCACTGAAAATTTAAAATAATAATAATAATTTAAGTACAAAATTGGCACACTTGGGAAAACTATAATGAATTTCGTAAAATATTTCTTCGCTGACCAGGGAGAGAGTTCTTGAGTGAATAACTGCTTTTCCACATGCCTCTACATCTTATGTAGGAATCTACGGAAGCTGTAAGAATCCACACCCAAATGCAAATCCTAGCATTCTCAGATGCTTGAATGCCTGATCTCGTTCCTTTGGATTCTCTTTGCAACTTCTGCCAAAGCATCACAAGAAAAGTGAAAGATAACAAGAAACCATCTAAAGACGATCAACTAGCTAATCAAATCCCCTACTTTTCACACACATAATAAACATTAGTTGTAGCTCAATTACACTGTACAGTTTACAGAAGCGCACAGTTGCTCTCTTCTCCTTAAGGTCTTTGGAACTATGCATTCACCAGGTCAGGCTCCCTGAACGGAAGCCACGGAGGGTGCCGCACAGTCTGGAATACTAGCAGGGCACCTGTTCTCCCAGGACAAGTGCACAGGCAGGACTGACCACCATGCCCTGGGTCAAGTCCTTGCTCCTCTTCCCTGCTTTACATCATTAACAATGAAAATACAAGGACTGGACAGAGCTGGGTGCCATCCCTGCAGCCTGCAGCAGTCTGCAGTGGGTGAGGAAGCTGGCTGGCTTTCTCCTGGGATGCCGCTTGCTGTCTCACTGGCCCTGGGGTTGCAAGGTTTTGGGGAAATGGATTGAATAGGAATATGACAGGTGCTGGAGATAGAGTGTACGTGGTTTACCCTGTACAAAAGCCAGCCGCCAGTGGGACCCTTCCTTGAAGGCTGCTTCAACTGGAGCCTGGGTGTGCTCCTCTACCCCCAGCAGCCAGGGTGGGACATTTTGTAAAACACACACACACACACACACACACACACACATTCTGTGTCCTCTGGATGGTGCCATGGCTACGCTCTCAAAACTGGTATTTTCATGAACCCGATTTTCAGGCTAACAAATGTCTCTGTTTCAGGACCTTTTGGCAAAGTTGCTCATTGATCTGGTTAGAAGAAGCTGGTCCTCATCGTTCCTCTGCCCTCTCCTCTCCTCTCCTCTCCTCTCCTCTTGTCTCCTTCCCAAGGCCTTAATTCCTGAGTCCCCAGGCATTTTCTGTTTTGAGACATGGCCTTACTAAGTCACTAAGTTGCCTAGACTTCCAGTCCTCCTGCCTTAGCCTTTTGGAGTGCTGGGGTTATACATGTAGACCATCTCACCCAGCTGGCAAACAGCTTTTCTTTTTTTTTTTTTTTTA
>NW_022900930.1:2473286-2494437 GCF_012274545.1 Fukomys damarensis | reverse complement strand
TTAATTGTTTTTATTTTTGAGTCATGGTCTCACTGTGTACTTGACACTGACCTGGAACTCACTATGTAGCCCAGGCTGGTCTCCAACTTACAGTGATCCTCCTGCCTCAGCCTCCTGAGTGCTGGGATTACAGGCGTGCAGCACCATGCCCTGCATAAAATGTCTTTTCTTTAAAGAAGTAGTCTGGGAATTTCTAGGCCAGGAACCTTAGCTCCAAAACTGCAGGGCTTCCTGCCTGAGTCAAGTCTGTGTTGGGAGGGACTGATTTCTTGAAATGAACCTGAAAGGATGTGTGTAGAGCAGATGTTCTCTGGGGCCTGGTACCTGGCCTCTGATGACCTCTGTCCCCAAGGAGTCTCTAGATATAGAGGAGATTCTCCTGGGGCATCTTTTAAAAAATAAGTTGACACCAAGAGCTCAAGCTTCCTGACTTTTTATTCACACATTCTGCATTCCACAAGGCCGGATTTGAAAACATAGCATTGGAACAAAATATAGGGGAGAGAAAATACAGTAGGTTCATTTGTTAATTCAGGATTATCCTGTCTTCAGTAGAGGAAATCAATCTTATGTTAAAAATAGTTAAGAATGAAAGGAATTTTAATAGTATGAAAATAAATCTAAGTATATTCCTGCAACAGCTGTTAAATCTTTATCTAGGTAGTGCTATTACTGTAATAATTGTTATCATGCTTTGCCTGAGTGAGACCCTCTCAGCAAAGATGCTACCCTTCACCAATGACAGGAAAGTACTAAAGGGACGTGCTATACTCAGGAAACAGAACATATGGTTATAAAGAAAATTTAGGACAGGACATAACATCTCCCAGGTGCCAAGAAGTTCAGTATTTTCTGCACATCCACGCTGACCATCCTGGGAATTTGACCCCAAGCATTCCACCCATTTCCTTGGTATTATAACCCCCATCTCCAAATCCCATTAAAAACGTAACTTCTTCTCTGGCCAATTGCTGACATCTTTCTTGGTATCAGCACCCAGCCAGAATTAAACCAGAATTAAATTTTGCTCATATAAAGCCTGTGTCTGGGTATCTCTCAGGTGCTGTTTATAACAATTATCCCAATAGTATTGCAAATAACTGGGACTTGGTAGAAAGAAATGTTCTACACATGGCTTTTAACTCCACCAAGACTGGTGCTAAGTGAGCCTGTACATTAGCACGCATCCATCCAGCTGCCCCTGCCTGCTGTGTTTAGGGCTGTACCCGACACACCCATCAAAGACACACAAACACACACATTTAAGTTGCTAACTTCAAATTTTAAGTGACTGGATAACTAATAAAAATACCAAACCAATTTATGTCAAACACATTAAAATGTGTAAAGCTATAATGAATACAGATTTTCTTTCTTGTTCTCAATTTGAGGCAAGATCATGAATAGTTTTATCTGCTCATGAAATGACCACATCTGCTCTACTACTTTTACCCAGCATCTTTAGTTGTCATTTGGTGTCATCTTGTGCTACCATGAAGTTTGAAAGAATGTAACATATGTTTTTCACTTTCATGTGCTTTGCTGCTTCTTATAACCAAGGACAAATTGCAATATTATATTAAAATACAACTTACTTACAGCATAAGAAATTTGGTTAATATAGTAAGTTACAAATGACTAAAGATTAATTCAAGAAGATTTATATTTTCCTTTATGTTTTTGGTTTTCTTTTTTCTGGAATTAAGTGTTTTCTGCAGCTATTTAGAATAATTGGAGGCACCAATAGTGATTTTGGCTTCATCAGAACACAGAAATTTGCTTAAATTACAAAACCAGATTTTCTACCGTTCAATTATGGTGCGGTTCCTGATTTGGACCGAGTAATCTAATTATCTGTAATTTGTAGGAAATGAGGAATTTGCAGCAAAAATAAGTAAAGTGAAATGGGGAGCTGGCGGAGTGCGGGGCTTCCTGCTCGTGTCCACATGGGATCTTGGGCCTGCAGACTCCCCTTCTGTCCCTGGGCAGCCCACCAACGGCGATTCCACATTACGTGACATTCAGAGTTCCCGCTGAAGTAGCCTGTTCTGATATTTTATCCCTTAGATAGCCTAACTGATAGATGCACCTACATTTCTGCTTTTAGAGCTTAGAATTGGATAACTTGCAGCAACTTTAAAAACAATAATGTACTTGAGAGTTATCCAAAACTTAGTGGCTTAACCAGCAATAAAAATGCATCTCACACCGCTCCAGTAGGTCAGAAGTTTGGCAGCAGCTTGCCTGGATGTTAGGGCATCTGCTGGGGGTGTAGTTAAGACAAGGTCGAAGGGTTTACCTCAGCGATGGCTCCTGATCAGACTCCCTTCCAGGCCAGCTGGACCTCTGCAGAGGGCAGGTGTGATTCTCACGACACAGTGGCTGTCCACAAGCAATCCAAGGGAGAAGTACACAGAAAGCGGTGTTTCTTATGACCTGCCCTCACAAGTAGCAAGCAGATTCCAGACATATCCTCAGTTGCACTGGCCATCTTACCGAAAATAGACTTCAGAAGGACAGCATGGGCATACACTCTACACGTCATAACCACTGCCCAACAATCGGGTGGTAGCACTCACGCTAAATCCATTGAAAAATTTCCACAAAAAATATAACTATTCTCCATTCCTTTTAAAAATTGATTAATTTTATTGGTACACTTAAGGTATACAATGTAGTGACAGTCCTCTGGGGAATTTGCAGCTTTACGTGATCCATCTTGGTTCTTCTTTTTCCCCATTTCCCTGCCCTCCCTTCCATCCCTCCACCCCTCCCTGTCTACAAAGATTTAAAAAATGGAAATGAAGTCTGTTCCTTCTTTTAACCTAAGAAACTTGCTAAAAGTTTGTTTTTTTTAAAATTTAAATTTTCAGAACTCTGGTTTTGAGTGTGCAGAAGGGACTGCAGGTTTGTACGATTCATATTTGTTTTCTCTCTACTTGATATGGCCCACAGTGAGCAAGAAAATCTCTGGTTTTAATCCAGGTCAAGTAGAAAATGCACAATCCAATTTCAATGCAGAGTCCACTGTTGAGTTTTATGTAGAGTTTTTTATTTCATAGATATTAGAAATCATATTTTATTCAATATTATATTTAAGAGGGAAGATATTTAAAAAGAAAAGGTTCCTAGGAAAATCAGAACTCTTTATTTTGAAATTTTCCAGGTTTTCACACCCTTAGCTGCCATCCAGCAGTGGGCAGCACTAACTCAGCTACTCGGAGTGAAAAGAGGAGAATGTATGGTAGACTGGAAGACAAGAAGAACTGCTTATTTCATTTACAATTAGGAAAGATTTGGGTGAGTCCTATACTCTTAAATAGCACTATCAAAAACTATATATGTATATTTTTCTTTCTTTTTTTTTTTTGGTTTCAGCAGTGGGCTGCAGTAAAATGATTACATGTGTTAGAGTCCAATGGGTGCAGATGTGTATGTTATTTATTATTATTTATTTTGGTACATGGAGTGGGGGATCGAACTCAGAACCTTGCACGTGCAAGGCAGGTGGTGGCACCACTGAGCTAAATCCTCAGGGCCAATAATTTTAAACTATCTCTAATGTCTGTTCCACCCTAACTTATGTTTAACTTTAACTCTTTGAGCTTCAGCTACCAGCAGATGATTCCCAATTTTTTGAGGAACATAAGAGTTTAGTGATGTTATTACACAGGTGCTGTCATCTTGCAGGGACACAAATGGTAGATTCACTGTTATTTATATAATAACATCTCTGAACATTTTGCCATACATTGCTTCTAGGTATTAAATTGCACTTAAGAGCTACTTGTGAATTTCCTTGTAATAAATTCATTTGTTAACTTTTACTGAAAAGAGCAATCTTTCTGTTCAGAAACCATGACCTTCCAATGACCCATGGTTTGATAAATTTGTTTAAATTGTAGGCTAGCCTGGAGTGGGGTACAGCCCACCTGTGCCAACTGTGGGTGTCTATGGTCTTTAAGAAAGGTAGGGAACAGGAAAGTGTTGCCAGCCTTTCTTCTGCCAGTTTGATCTTTGTTTCAGGTGGCCTAGAGGAAGCTGGGTTGGTGCCAGAGAGAACAAGCAGGAAGCTCTGCTTAGATCAGGAGCAGCATTTACAATGTTAGATGTGGAGCCCCCCACCCTGACACCTCCTCGTTAGGCTTTTGTTGCTTTGCAGGCCTCATTCATATGCTGATAGGACTTCTGAGGCTGGTAGCAGAGGGTGCCCTCAAATTAGTACAAAGGGCAGCAAGTTTTAATTTACTACAGCCTGATCAGCCCAATGTATGTGCTGTTCTCATCCTAAATTTAACTAAGGCTACATTGGTTAAGTAGATAATTAGAAGTACACCATTACTCTTACGCTGAATTTGTATGCATTTCTATAGCCATAGTTATTTAAATAGTTCAAAGAGTAAATTAGATTTCTGATACAACTTTCCTGGAGGTACACACAGTGATACTCTGTTAGGGCAGTGGAGGACATCAAAGACAATCTGGTTCCGTGGTTCCTTTATTTCAACCATGATGTGCAGAAGAGAAAGTTCCCCCAGAGTCACAGAGCTACCATCCCTGTCTCTTGTTTATCAACCCTGGGCCAACTGTGGCGACGTTCTATAGGAGGGAGCTGAGCTGAAGGGCCACCTCCTTTCTCATGCACTCATACTTTTAAAAATTCATTTATTTATTTAGAGACAGGGTCTTGCTTTGCAGTCAGGCTGGCCTCAAACTTGAGCTGACCCTCCTGCGTCAGCCTCCTGAGAGCTGGTATTATATGTGTGTGCCACCATGCCTAGCTACATTGTATTTTAAATAAATTAAAACATTCTGCCAACCTTTCTACAGATTATAAAATTATCTGTGAGTAACCACAGCATCTATTAAAGTGGGTTTTGTAGAGCACTTCCTCCTTCCTTTTCAATGCTCTGAAGGCTAATTCCACATCATCTCTTGAGAAAATCAGGACAGTGAGCTCATCTTCCTGCGTCTGGTATCTTTGAAACCTGGAAAATACCTGCAGTACATGTGCAGCCCAGGTGAGGCCCTGTGATGTGAGCCGCTCAGGCATCCTGATGATCATCGACTTCCCTGGGCCTGGAACTACGATGCGACTTTTATTGCTTTCTCTGTGGACTCTCTTGGAGTACAGTGACCCTGGCTGAGCTTCTTTTGTGCTGCAATCACAAAGTACTGATTTAAAAATGCAACATCGTCTCAAGTGCCTGAATCTGAATCCAATGGATTCATTCTTGCTGATGACCTAAAATGGTGTAAAACAAAATTGTCTCATGTTGACCCTGTGATTACACAAAAAAATCACACAACCTCACGTGGGAAGGCTGACATTTAATCTCCGTCTGGGCTGTTCTCGTGCACTGCTTTGCTGTGTGTGCCCAAGTACTTCCCAGCTGCCCAGCCCTCCCTGCAGGCTGGAGGGGGAGAGCAATGTCAAAGAAGCACGAAGCTTCCCAGTTTTCCCTCTGCAGCAGACGCTCAGTCGTTCATTGTCTCAAGGTCGTTAAGGAAAAATGTAAGCCTGTGCGCCTCAGAGAGATAATGATGTTTGTTATTCACGATGACTTTCCTCTGCTTTTAAAATTTAATTGGTGTTCGCTTTTTAGCTTCTGTGACTGCCAAGTGACCATGAGGGCAGTTGTCCTGCTGGGGGTTTGCAGCCAGCTCATGAGGGTCATTTTATTTGACAAGGGTCCTTCCTTAACGGTAAGGGTTATCACATCCTATTCCTGTTCTCCTTTGGAGCTCAATGAAGCAGATTCGGTTAAGCTGCTCCCTGCCCTTAATGCCTCCCCTTCCCAGATTTGACCCACTTTGATATACAGAAAGAGCCTGTCTTGGACAAGCTGCTTCCTGCCAGGCTGGTCTCCCCACACCTGAATGTGCTCCTCAGCAGAGAGCCGGGGTGCACAGCAGCTGCGCAGCCAGCTGCTCTGGGGCCCAGGTGAGGCCTCTCAGACCTGCTTCTTCCCAGCGAGGCCCCCTCCCGCCCCTGAGTGACAGGCTGCTGTGCACTGTGCTGCTGTACTTAGCGGCAGCTTTGGTTTATTCTCAGGAGCAGATGACATCGCTCAGAGGCAGACAAACATCCTGCAGTGAGTCTCTTGGCAGCTCTGCCCTTGATGGAGAAGAAGGCAGGCCAGCTGGGCACCCTTTCCAGGGTGTGGTAATCAGGGCCTGCTCACTTCCTTAGCACTGAGAGCCACAGAGCAGGGCTGGGCGTCGTAGCTGGGTGACGGTGTGGACAAAGGAGAAACAATGAAGGAGAGGAAATGGAGAGGAAGAGAGGGTGGGAGGAAGGACGGAAGGAAGAAAGGAAGGGGTGGAGGGAGAGGGCCGAGAAGGAGGCAGGAAGAGTGGGAATCGGGGAGGAAGGGAGGGAGAGAAAGGAGGAGAAGGAGACAAGTGGTTGTAGAGGGTGCAAGCACAGCTGTTGGGGCTGAGGCCTCCCTCTCAGCTGCAGTCTCAGGGCCCTTCTGATGCCCCAGCAGTCTAAGGACCAGCACAGGGATGAGGCCCATGCAGAAGCTGTGCCCTAACCTACTGCTCGTCAGAGGCTTGTTTTCTCCTAAGACAGTCTGGGACTTCGAAGCCATTTTTGTTATGAACCGTGACTCTTCGTTTGAGCCTACAGGTACCTAACTAAAAGCAGAACAAAGCTTGATATTTGTGTGTTCTTTGTTCTTTTAGGGGTTTGTTCTCAAACCCCTTCTCCACTCTGCATATTCATGCTTTAATCTTTTAGGGAGTATCTGTCTAAAAGTTGGCAACTTGAAATTACATGATCCCACCACCCTCAAGGTTGAATTCACAGGATGTGGTTTTTCCAAGGATGTCAAGTCTCTGTCCATTGTTCTGAACCTAGGGTCACCAAGAATCCCAGGAAAGATGAGTTGCACCTGATGGAGACCTCCACAGACAGAGATAACCCTTTCCTGGAAATGCAGCCAGCACTCAGTGAGAATTCCAGAGCTCTGACACCGGGACTGAGATAGAAGCAGCTGGATCCCAGCTAACCAGGTGACCCTCTCAAGCAGATCTCTTCTCTTGGCCAGTGGGAACTTTTGAACCCTGTATCAGAAATTCCCCTCCAACTACCTAAGGTGGAACATTTTCCTATCTTTCCCCTTCCATTTCTACTAAAGCAAGGGCCCAAACTAGCCAGCTTCACCAACCAATCTGTTTTCTGGATTTGTTCTGGGGCACAATAGAAATCTCTTTATCCCTGCAGCTGAAACCCAGCATTAGTCTACTCTGTAGGAGCATGTCCTCAAGAAGGGGTCCTGTTTGCCCTACTAGGTCACCAGGTTACAGTCCTCTTCTATCTTCAGCCACTTACTGGGACTGAGTTTTATTGAGATCCCCAAATCAGAGGGTCATGCCCAGAGGGCTACACAACTCCAAGGCGCCCTTGGTGCTGCCATCCATATGAATCCTACTCCTAAGAGTTGTGCAGGTACAACCTGCGGGGTGTGCTATGACTGAGGTTTATCCTTCCTTAAGGCAGAATAGTACACCACTAAGTATAAATGCTACATTTTCTTCACGCATTCATTTGTTAATAGACACTTCCAAGATTTAGACGTTATGAGTTGTGCTGCTATAAGTATGGGTGTGCTCGTGTAACTGTAATAGGATGTTTTAAATTCTTTAGGGAAGCACCTCGGTCTAATGACATTTCTATTTTTAGTTTTTTGAGGAACCCCCATAGTGATTTCCATAGTGGTTGTCCTGACATTTCCATGGACAAAGAAGGTTTTCTTTTTCCCTAAGCCACCCCAGCATTTGTAATTATTTAATATCTTGAAAGTAGACTTTCTTTTCTGGAGTGAGATGGAATCTCATTGTTGTTTTAATTTGCATTTCTCTAATGGCCATAGATGTTGAGCATTTTTTCATGCATTTACTGACCATCTACACTTTTTCATTTTAATTGTCCATTTTAATGAAGTCTTTTATTATGCAAAGGTGTAATTTTTTGAATTCTTTATTCAGTCTAGATATTAGTCTTCTGTCTGATGAACAGCTGGCAATTTTTTTCCCATTCTGTCTGTTGTCTCTTTGTTCTGTTGGATGTTTCCTTTCTTGGGAAGAAGCTTTTTAATTTCATATGGTCTCACTTGAAGGTTCTTGGTATTATTTCTTGTTTCACTGGAATTCTGGTCAGAGTGTACTGGCTGATGCTCTTGTTTTCAAGTTTTACTTGTTCTATCTTCCAGCAGATTAAGTATTTATGTTTGAACATTTAGATCTTCGTTGCATTTTGCTTTTATTTCAGTGCATGGTGAGAAATATGGGTCTAGATTCAATCTTCTGCATGTGGACAGCCAGATTTTCCAGTATCATTTGTTAAAGAGGCTATCTTTCCTTCAGGATATGTTTTTTGGGTCTTTTGTCAAAGATCAGATACTTGAATGTACCTAGGTTGTTTATACATCCTCTGTTCTGTTCCTTTGATTCATATATCTATTTCCCAGAAATATGTTGTTTTTATCATTGTAGCTTTGTAGTATAACTTGAAATTCAGGGTCATGATGCTTCTTGCTTTGCTCTTGTTACCAAAAATTGCTTCTTCTATTCTGATTCTCTGTTTCCATATGAATTTTATGATTATTTTCTCTAGCTCTGGAGGAATGCTATTGGTAGTTTGATTGGGATTGCGTTAAATCTATATATGTTTTGAAAATATGACATTTTAACTGTATTTGTTCTGCTTACCAGGAGCAGGAGATATCTTTCTATTTTCTGATTTCTTCTTCAATCTCCCTTTTCATAGTACTGTAGTTTTCATTGTAGAGGTCTTTCACTTCTTTGGTTAGGTAAATTCCTATTTATTTAATTTTTCTTGATGCAACTAGAAATGATATTATTTTCTTAACTCTTTTCTCAATGAGTTCATTCTTGGTGTACAGGAATGCTATTAATTCTTGTGTGTTAATTTTGTATTCTGCTACATTACTTAATTTGGTTATTAATTCTAAGTGTCTTTTGGTGGATTTTTTTGTAGAGGATTTAACATCAGCAAATAATATTAATTTGACTTTCTTTTTTATACATATCCATTCAAGTTTTGCCTGATTGCTCCAGCCAATGTTTCAAGTATTATATTGAACAGAAGTGGTGATAGTTCACATCTTTGTCTTGTTCCTTATTTTATAAGAAAAGCTTTTGGTTTTTCCCTATTTAATATGATGTTGGCCATTGGTTTGTCATAAATTTCATCAGACTGAGACAAGGTACTTCTAATCTATTTTCTTCAGGGTTATTTTTAATCACGAATGGATGCTTAATTTTGTGAAAGTGTTTTTTTAGTGTGTTGAGATAGTCATGTGACTTTTGTCCTTGCTTCTGTATAAATGATGAATTACTTTTCTTGATCTGCATACCATCCCTGCAGTATCTTGTCGAGAATTTTTGCATCCATTTTCATTAAAGAGATTGGCGTGTATTTTTTGTTTGTTTGTTTGTTTGACATGATCTCACTATATAGTTCTGGCTAGCCTTGAACTCACTTTGTATCCAAGGCTGGCCTTGAACTCATGGTGATTCTCCTGCCTCAGCCTCCCGAGTACTGAGATTACAGGTGTGCGCCACCATGCTCAGGCTTGCAGTTCTTTTTTGATGGGTCCTTTTCTGGTTTTTGAAATAGGTAATGTTAGCTTCCAGGAATAATTTCAGGATTATTTCTTCCCTTTTCATTTATTTTAAGGGGTTAGATCTTCCCTGATATTCTGGTAAAATTTAGTAGGAAATACATCTGGTTCTGGGCTTCTCTTAGTTGGTGGGTTTAAAAAATTTTTAAATTTCTGCTCCCATTTCATTGTCTGTTATGGGATTACTTAGGACACATATCTTCTTGGTTCAGTTTTGGTAATTCACCTATGTCTAGAAATCTATCCCTTTCTTCTGGATTCTCCAATTGATTGGAATACAGATTCTTAAGCAATTACTAATCATCTGGATTTGGTGGTGGCCACTGTCATTTCACCCTTTTCATTGCTAATTGCACAGATTCGGGTCTTTTTTAGTATAAGGTTTACAAAGAATTTATCAGTTTTATTTATCTTTCAAAAACAACAGCTCTTTAATTCATCGATTCTCTATATTGTTTTTAGTCTCAGTATCATTACTTTCTGCTCTACTCTGTGTAATTTCCTTCACTAACCTTAGTTTTGGATTGTTCTTGTTATTCTAGGATCTTGAGTTTCATCATTCAGTTATTTATTTGGGCTTGCTCTGTTTTTAGCTGTGGTCTTTCATAGCTTTCAACTTCTCTCTTTGGAGTGCTTGCATTGTGTGCTATATGTTCTAGTTGTAGTGGAATAACCTTTTGGTTTTAGGAACAGTCTAATTTCTTCCTTGAATTCTGTGACCCACTGATTATTCATGAGAGTATTGTTTAATTTTTATGCATTTGCATAATGCCTGACATTTCTTTTGCCCTTGATGTCTAGTTCCATCACACCATGATCTGAGAGTATGCATGGTATAGTTTTGATTGTTTAGCATTTACATAAGCATGCTTCATGGGTTAGCATGTGGTCTATTTATATAAAGTTCCATGTGCTGGTGACATAAATGTGTAATACACTGCTCTTGGGCGGAACATTGATGATGGCTACTAAGGTAATTTCCTTGTTTTTTCTTTTTTTTGCCTAGTTTATCTGCTTGTGACTGTGCAGTATTGAGGTCCCCCACTAAAATTATAGTGATGTTTATCTTATCTCATAGGTCAGGTAGTGTTTATTTTATTAGGCTGGATGTGCTAATGTTTGCTGCACATATGTTTATAATTGTTAAATCTCCCTGTTGAATTATTTCCTTAATATGTAGTGACTTTTTTTTGCCCCTTCTGATCATTTTGGAGTGAAACCTATTTTGTCAGAACATAGGATAGGTACTCCTGGGGTTTTTTGGGGGGTGGGGGCAGTTCCTATTGCACGGAACACCTTTTTCCATTCTTTGATTCTTAGTCCATGAATTTGTTTGATTAAATGTTTCTTCTATAGCAAATTATTGTTTGCTTTTATGATCCAGTCTATCAATCTGTGCCTTTTTATTAGGGAAATGAGAACATTCCAACTGAGAGTTATTGAACGATATTGACTTATTCCTGTCTTTGCTTTAATTTCTTGTTGCTGATTTACTTCCCCCCTCCTTTTGCTAAACTGCTGACCCTTTGTGGTGTATTCTTTCTATTACTCCTCTTGGCAATGTTGGCTTCATTATCTCTTTATAGGATATCCTTGAGAGGGTTTTATAGTTCTCCAAGAAAGGATGCTTGCATTTTCATGAAACAAAGACAATCTGGATATTGGAATACAAAGAACATCTATTAACAGCAAAAATGGCGGCCTGGCAGTAGGAGTGGAGTGTCACAGACAGTTTGGATACTGACACACCATAACATCCAATCGTGCATGACCCTGAGCCATAGAAAAGAGATCAATAATTATTGTATAGTCACTAAAACATGCTAAACACTGGCATACAGTTAATGTCTACTAAATGCAACAACTATACCTCCACTGACAATCAACAGTAATAGCATAGATTTAAGTGAACTTATGAAGAGTAAGAAAGCTTAATGGTTATCCTAGTAAAGGTAGAGGGACTAGGGAAGGGGAGAATGAAAAAAGAAATAATTTGAAAAATTAAGCAGTGGAAAATGAGAAGGAAAAGATAAAAGTGAGGTAAAGAGTAAAATGAGAAATTAATAAATCTACAAAAAAGTAACAGAAAAGAATAAACACAGAAAAAAAGGAAAAGTTGAGAAAAAATTAAAAGGAAAAATTTCCAGACCCCAAAAATCATCAAATAAGAAAGAAGAAAAAACAAAAATAAAAACAAAAACAAACAAACAAACAGAGAAAAAGCGATGCCAAAACAGAGAAAAGAACTCTGTATTTTTGAAGAAGTGGTTTCTTTCCAGAATCCACAGTTTTGGAATCCAGCAAATCATGTTTTTTTCCCACCTGTTTTATAGCTTGTGGAGTTTGAGGTGCCCTCTGTTACAGAGACCACTCTGCTCATTTACTCCAGGTTGTGGTATCATCCAAGAAATGTTCTTGTTCATGATGTCAGATGGGGAAAGCAGTCAGACCACTGGTCTCTGTTCTGGGTTTGGGGATCAAGGCAAGAGTTCAAGTAGACGGTTGCATTTAATACCCACACTGTGCCATCCAGCCCACTCTGAAAGCCACACATGGAGGGACCGGATTCTCAGTGCAGAGTGGGGCCATGTCCTTCCCGGCTTGAGCTTAGCCCTCTGAGGAGGTCTACGTCTAGCCCACTCCCTGTCCTCAGTGGTCTCCCACCCAGTGACTATGAGAAGGGAACACTGGGACACGAAAATGAAATTATGGTGTAGTTTCTCAGAAAATGACGCAGTCTTAACCCCTTCCCCAAATGGCACCTAACGGCACTTTCTGGCAATATAGTGGGTGTTGCAAGAGATTCCTTCTCCACAGTAGCCTGCAGTGTGGAGGGAGTCGCTTTTACAGTAAAACCCCACACTATCCTTGTACTGTGTAACGGCAGAGGGCTTTTCTTGGGGTGAGTGCTTTTTGCCTGGTTGCTTGTTTCTGAACAATGGAACTCCTGAAAACTCCCTGAAACTCCCAGAATGAGATTTCATACTTCATCTTTCATCTGCACTGTGGTCTATTTCTCCAGCTTCTCGGTAGCTTCTAATTTTCTGTCAGTTCTGTCTTGATTCCCAGTGATCTACTTGTTTCCCCTTCACCCAGTTGTCGTCTTCCATACGTCTGGATTCCAGACCCCGGAGCGGCTGCATTTTCTTGGTGATCTCGACCCCACCATTTTGGTCTCCCTAGACAAACCACCCTTAGGACTCATGTTCAAGTCTTGAGTTGGGGGGCGGACAGAAATAAAATTTTAATTTTCTTCATTTTTTTATAATTATGCACCATGTCTTAAGTAAATAACCATTCATTTTACAGTTTAAAGGGGTTGTTTTCTACATTCCTCAGACAGTAAGAGTGAAACACTTAAGTAAGGTTAAAAAATAAAGAGCACACAGAGCAGGGTTTTGATTAGGGCTCTAATGGCACGTTCAGCTATGTTAGCACAAAAGTCCTCCTGTGAGTTATTTTCACTAATGATTTTAAGCAGCCAAACTTCTCTTAAGGCCTATTTCAGAGAAAATGAGAGAGGATGCAGGCAAGAGCTGTGAAACTTTGTCTGGATGAGAAAAGGTCTCATGGTGCATTGCTGCGGGATTCATTCTCTCCGGTAGCCAGGACACTGGACAGGCCAGGACGAATCACGTAAGAAGTCGGGTGAGCTCGCAGGCCTGCAGTCCAGCCTTTGCAGGAAGGCAGGCAGCCAAGCTCTACCGCATTGAGACCCTGAAGAGCCACGGTAGGGCAGAGCTGAGAGTCAGAGGTAGTCTCCCCCGAGTGGGAGACAGAATCCCAGGAGTCCCCAGGTCCTCAGGCTGCTCCCTGTGTCCTGTGGACAGTTGCTGCGTGGCAGGTGCTAGTCAGCTGATTTGAGTGACACTTGTCCCTCAGGTAGCCTCTCTGAGAGTGCATTTGCTCTGTTAGTGTTTCACAATATCCTTGTAGTTTTAGATGAAATTTAGGGACCAAAATAGCCAATCTACTAGGGCTTATGTTCTAGGTTTGTATTACTGTATTCCTTACGGTAAACAAGGTAAAACCTCTAAGTGCACGAAGATAATTATTCTACATTTAGGAATCAAAGGTATTCACAGTTTTTTAACTCCTTAGGTTTTTCAAGCTATAAACATTGTTTTCAAAAGTGTATAAAATAAAAATCGGTAAGAATATCTCTACCCCTTTGGGTATTATTGGGGGAAGTGTAATTCATTCAGAAAAGTAATATTAATAGGATCTATGAAACAAAAGTGACATATGGATTTAAAAACAATAAATTCTCTTCTGCCATTTTTGTAGGCCAAGCTCAGATTCTTTACTTGAATCTAATAACAAGAAAAAATTTAACCATGTTTGTCTTCACTTTGAATTTTTGCTGTTCCTATTTATGTATATATATTTGTACATTTGTGTTTAAAATCTTTATGTGTGGACAGGGTGAGGAGTGCTGGGGGTTGAATCTGTAAACTTCACACTGAGCTGCAGCCCCAGCTCTTTTAATTTTTTTTTTTTGAGACATCTCATTAAGTCTCTGTGTTGCCCAGGCAAGGCTGAAACGTCCGACTCTCTTGCCCATCCTGCTGGAGTGCTGGAGCGCAGGCCCACACTGCCACTCTGGCCTTTCTGGGAAGAGCTGCAGCGGAACTTGAGCCCAGGGCCACGTGGACCAGGTGGGTGCTTTGCCACTGAGCTGCAGTCCAGCCCCAGCCTCCTGTCTTCCAATGTGCTGTCCCGGTGGTTCTCGGGGCACAGTCTAAAGACACTTGCATTACCCAAGGTCCTTCCGGTAGTAGACGAGAGGAGAGGTCAGAGCTACTTTTGTGACGACATTAAGATCTTTGCTTTTTCCTCACTCTTTCTTTTCCCTTAGGGTGCAAAAACGGGTGAGCGAAACAGTGAGTGGCTGGCCGAGCTGAGGTTGCGGTCCCACCCACGCGGAGCCAGCAGTCACAGTGCTCCCGCAGTGCATTAACTGCTGTGCATTTACTTAAGAATGTTTTGGACCAAACAGTAAAAAAATTAATTGTATCAATTTTGATCCTTATGTACATTTCTTTTTAATATTCTGTTTGAGAAAATAGGAAGCGCACGAGAAGCACTTCTGCTGCGTACCAAACATGATGGCTGTCTTAGGGAAAATGCTCGGGCAGTGAACCTTTTATGCCGGCGCATTACAGTCCATTAGTCTATGCTTATACAGTTACATTAAATCCATCAGTCTGCTTTGAGTGGATCCTCTCCCATCTTCTGCTTGTTGGAGCAGCATGCCCTGGTCATTTGCAAAGTGTTGCTTCGCAGTTACGCAATTCTTCCACATTTCGACTTGCTGAATTGAAGATTCTGAGAGTTGGACACTTACAGAATTTTTACTGAATAGCTAAGAGAATATCTACAATTATATGAAAAGCATATTAAAGTGCTCTTGCCTTTTCAAGCTACACATTCGTGTGAAGCCGAATTTTCTTCATATACACGAGCCAGAACAGACCGAAAGCCAGAGCTGACACGAGAACCCAGCTATCTTCCAGTAGCAAACATAGGAAAGATAAAACAATAATATTTCAGGACCCTTACTCATTTGTAGATGGGAAACGGTCATGATCTGGTGAAATCCCACCCCACCCTAAGGCCTTTGTTCATCTCCGGGAACACTGTCTACTCTTCCTTTGATGTTTAGCATGCATCCCAACTGTCAGTTGTGTGCAAAGGTCCTGGGGACACTGCTGGCTAAATGCAGACTCAGAGGCAGTGTGACTGGGAATAGAGTAAACCCAACATTTAAGAGAGGCTTCTGGAAGATGCCAGTGCCACCTACCCATACACCCCCACCTTTAGTAACCAGATTCCGCTTCATACAGCTAGTATCTCTCACATGGTCTTCACGTCGTGTGCCTAAGATTCATTTGTCTCACTTCCATTACTGTTTTATCATCACTGTCATTGTTACTGTTCATGCACATATTATCAAGTTAGTGAGGGACACTGTGCCGGGGAAAGCGTTACATGTATTAAGTCATTTGGTGCTCACCACCTTCCTGTGACGTGACTTCCTCTGAGGAAGGTGTTTGTTTATTTTTTTTTTGGTACCGGGATTGAACTTGGGTCCTTGTGCTTGCAAGGCAGGCCGCTGAAACACTGAGCTAAATCCCTGACCCTTGAGGAAGGTGTTTATAATTGGGAAGAGATCATTTGCCAAAGTCCGGTGCCGTGTTCATCTGACATGATGGCCAAACCTACTAACCCTGTCACATGGACTTATTTCAGTACTTGTTATTCTTTTCTTTCTTCTTAGCATACACGGGGATGAAACCCAGGGCTTCACACATATTAGATAAGCACTCTAGAACTAAGCTATATCACCAGACCTTCATTCTTGTTTGTTTTTATTTCTATGTAGCTTGTAGTACGATTTAGATTTTATGCTCCTTGGGGTCAAAACCTAGGCATTATCTCAATCCTCTCTGATTTTGCTTAGTACTCTATTTATAGATCCACAAGGGCCACCACCTATTACATTATTATTATTATTATTATTATTATTATTATTAGTAGTAGTAGTAGTAGTAGTAGTAGTAGTAGTAATAGTAGTACTGGGGATCAAACTCGGGACCTTGCACTTGCAAAGCAGGTGGCAGCACCACTGAGCTAAATCCCCAGCCCCATGTCTATTACATTATAATCATAACACACATGCCACACATGTGGTTTTGAGTAAATAGTCTACAGAGACATTCATGTGATTCTAATTTCCAAGTCTTTTCCTTCACATGCCTTCAGGAGGAATTCTTTTCCCACCCAGTAGTAGAGCTAAATCTGTGCTGATGAATTTCTATTCTTTTTCTCTAGCTTCTTGAGGTCAAAATATAATGGCCATGGTGTCTTTTAAATATAATTTCTGAGGCCATAACATTGTTGGATTTTTACATTTTTTTCTTAAATAATCAATTGGCAATATTTAAGAGTTAAAGAATAACACAAAAATCCAGGTCCTTTACTCCAGTTGCAATGGGACCTCAGGTCCACATTACAAAAAGTGGCTAAACAATAGTAGCAGTAATAGTAATAGTGGCTCCCTTCAGCAGGATTTGCACTCTGTACCAACTCTGTCCCCCTCTTCAGGTACCTGTCTGGTGCCTGTGATCATTTTTGTCCCCAACTTTAGAACACTGGGATGTTTTCGGAAATGATACTTTGTTATTATCAAATACAATTTATGTCAGAGAAGCATTCCAGTTATTTCTACAGCATTCCTGACAGTAAATTTTCTTCTAAAGACCAGCTGAAATCTTCTTGCTGAAGTTTCATAGTTGCCATGTGTTCTGTGGCCCCTGCTGGGATGGCCTGTGTTTCTCCTAGAGGATCTTCCCTGAGAACAAGGAAAGGAGAAGAAAACTGATACTGGGAGATGTGAGATAAGGGGATGAAGTTTAAGGAAAAGCATGAAATGACAGTGACAGAGGTAAGAAGAAGAGAACACACTTTAAAGTGGGGTACTTGTGACAGTAACACGCTTCAGTTTGTAAATTTAACACCACAGTTCATGGATTATACCTGAATGAGTACTTTTTGAAAGCTCAGGGTCAGCTTTGCCTTTCTCTTAAAAAAAAAAAAAGAAGAAAAACTTCATGAGGAAAGCCAAGTGTACCCTTAAGGTAGCAGAAAATAGCAAAATTAGCATTTGTATAGGCTTCTTAAAGTTTAGGGCTCTTTTACTTACACTGATGCCTTTGATTCTCACTACAGTCCAGCCAGGCAAGTATTGTTACCTTGCTATAATAAAGACACCAAGGCTTAGAGCAACTTCTCACCTGCTCTAGGTCACTTGTCTCATAAGGAACCAGCACAGCCTAACATGTCCTATGTTCCTTTTCACTCCCCAGATGGGTCACTGAAGCCACACTGAATTTACAGAAAAGTTGCAATTCTGAACTGGAATTCCTTGAGAATCAGAACACTAACTTTTATCTCTGGATCTCAGTAAAGCAATTAGCCCATATTTAATTAATTCAATCTGCATACTATATTTAACATAATTATTTTGCTTATCACCATTACCTGTCTTTAACAGGCTAATTCCTATTCTGTGCCTATCTTTCCTTTGAAGTTAGGCTGTTTTATTTTATGTTCATGTTTATTAAGTAAATAGGATATAAGGTGAAAAGGCCATTGCCTGCTAGTCTTAGTCCTGATTTTAGGGGGGTGCCCTGAGTGTGTATGTGTATACACACACACACACACACACACACACACACACACACACACATGATTGAAAGCAAAAACAAGGCGTGTGCCTTCATCTTGCTTAGATTTGGTTTTTCTTTTTCATAGTTACAAACTACAAGGGGAGGAAAGAGGCTGAGGTGCTTTTTGATGTCCTAGCTAGCATGAAACTCTATGTGCCTAGACTTTGCTTTTGTGTCTGTCTACCTTTGCTATGACATTAGTAGAGGCATCAGGATGCTGTGAAGATGAGGGCACCCCCCCACTTCACTCTGCTAGTCCTCCCTCCTCTGACATGGACAGCTGATGCTTTTCAGTCATCCCCATCCATAAACTTTTGTGTGACGTTAACTTTAAGTCAAGTTCCTAGGCTGTTAAGGCTTGTATCTAGATGTCCCCTCAAGGCTTCCTGTGATCGTATGTGAGGCTTTGCGGAGGGGGCTGGATCTAGGGAGTGTGATGCTGGAAACAAGGATGTGGCACTGAGATTGATTCAAGGTGCAAAGCTGCCCCACCCTGGGTGTGAGTGCTTCCTGCCCCAAGGATGCGTTGCTTGTGTAGGATATAAGGGACAGAAAAAAGTTGCCTGTAGGCCACTTGCTTGCTGCTTGCTGCTTTTGCAGCCTTCTGTCTGCCTTGATTTAACATGAACTGTTTCGCCTCTGTGAGGCCTCTCCGGCATGACACTCCACCTTGGAGCCGGCCAACTATGGAGTGAAACCTCTAGAATATGAGCCAAGTAAACCTTTTCCTCCATTAAATTTTTGAGTATTTTGTCTCAGTGACAAAAAAAAAAAAAAGGAACGAAGACATTAGGCGGTCCTCATTTCCAACTCCATCGTCATTAATTTTCTCTAGTGACCATTTTCTCTTCTCTCAAAATGGAAGCTCAGAAACACTTGCCTGTACATCTTTTCACAGCTCCCCCCATGGTTTCCTAAGAACTCTGCCTCCCACATACAGCTCCACATATGGGTCTGAAAGTTTCCCTAGATGTGCTGAATTTGGCAAGATCTCAGTGCACCTAGGGCGCCATTTAAACCAAATTTCTTGTGCTTTACCAACCTCTCATTGATAAAACTGGATAACATTTAGCAAATGTTTTCCATGTGCCAAGCATTTTGCATATATTATCTCTAATCCTCATGAAACGGATGCAAGATATAATTATCCCCAAGTTTCTAATGACAGAATTTGAATTCAGAAAAGATGTATCATTGGTTCCAGAATTCGATTTGACTCCAGGCTTTTCAGTTCCAAATCATGTGGCTTTCCTAATATATCTTGCTATTACAATGTTCTGGCCCTTTTCTGGCTATAATTAATATGTATGGGTCCACAACAATTCACCTCCAACATAAAACAGAGGAATCACCAAATGCCTCTGCCTATAATCAGAGTTTATTTGCTCTACTTTCTGTCTGTCCAGACCCAGATCCCTCTACCCTTGTCTGCCTCATATGAAAGGACTTCACCTAGTCCTGGGCAGGATGCTCAGGATAACTCAGAATGCCTGGCTTTAGCTACCATTGGCCTAGTCTTCACTCAGTTTCCACAACGATCAATAACCAGCAACAACCAGGAATGCCTTCAATTCATTCAGTTCATAGATCATCACAAGAACAAATGTCTATTTCTATGCAATTCCTTATTTATGAATAGGAATCGACCTTAGAAAATAATTTTTCTACCATCTCTTTTTGGAGATGATTAAATGAAGGCTTAGTGAGGCCAAATGACTTTCTTTGCAACATGTTCCCTAGTAGATCACCAAGAAGGACAGAAATGCAGGTCCCTGACCCACCCCAAGTACTTCTTTCAGGGCACCACACCGAGTCAAGAAGGCTCCCGTAAACCAAGTGAGTCATTCTGGCCTTTCCCCTGGCCCACCAGAACCAGCAGCCGCAGGGATGTGAGGGTTTCCTAACTAGGGAGAAAATCCTGGCAGAGGATGAGGTTGATCTAAAGCCCGTTGTCCTTGATCAAATTGAGAATCATCCTGCTGTCTCACAACCTGGTTAGAAACCCAAACAGCACAAGGCAGCCGGTCCTGTCTAGAGAGAGGCATCCTGCTGGAAAGCTAAGTGCTCCCAGGCAGTGGACATTTCAACTTGTCTTCGAAACAAATTTCCAAATGCTCTGAAGCCAAAATTGTATCGAACCACAGGGAACACAGTGTGGGACTCTACATTAGATAAGTCCCTTTGTTCATCATTGAGAATGTTAAGGTTCATAGCAAACTGAGGTACAATGAATTGCCAGAGCACGGACTCTGCCTGGAGGGGACACTGGCGGAGAGAAGCTGTCCTTGGAGGCAGAGGGGAAGCTTGTTCCTCCTTGATAACTGGGGACCCAAGCTGTATTCTGGCAACATCTTTTCAGCTAGGAGGCCTTGAAGAGGATGTGTCACCTCTTTGGAATTTAACACTCTCATTGGTAAAATGAAGGACATAGATGAAGGCTGTATCTTTTTCCAGGCCTTCCAAGATAAAGCAAAATGAATAAATTAAATACATACATAATTAATAAATAAAACGTACCCAATCTCCTCTATGTTGCTTTCATTTTCATTCTGACCTTGCGTGCTCTTTGCCCTACCACAACCTCCAGGCCCTCAGTCTCTCCCTAGACTTTCTTACTTTTCAGGCCAAACTAAACGGCTCATCACCCTTCTCAGCCCTCTGTCTATCCAATTCTTCCATCCCCGTAACTTTATTAATTCCTACTATTTGCCAGTTTAGTCTCTTTCTCTTCCCAAACAGCTGTCTGCACGGAAGAGACAGGGATTTTGCTGTATCAATTGGACCACTTCCAAATTTATGATTTTTTTCTGCCAGAAGGTCCTCAGTGTTCTTCAAAAGTTCTCTTCATCATTTCTAGTTGACTTTCTCCTGCATTCCTATAACAGAAAGTACACACATTCATTATTTTTCTTAATATCTTGCCTTCATTCATGATTAAAAATTAGGTGACATTTTCTCCAAATACACACGAGATTTTATTATTCAGAGTCAACAACTGTGAATTAAGCACTTAGGCATTGTTATAGTGAGCAAACCTAAAGTGAAATAATATTTGTTCTCCTATATTCTAATACGGTGAGAACAAAAAAACCTTGCTAAGATATTTCCTAGAGTCTTACTTGAATCTTCAGCTGCTATTCCTGGGATGAGGCTCCATGTTACCAGGCAATGAATAAGAACTGAGAACTTCTGGGCCACCCAAAGGTTCTAGAGCTTCTGCAGAAAGAGGGAGTCTGGGACATCTTAAGTATTTCTAAGTGTCATACA
>NW_022900930.1:2466075-2472566 GCF_012274545.1 Fukomys damarensis | reverse complement strand
CCCTTTTTTTTTTTTTTAAACAGGGTCTCATTAAATCACAGAGTTGCCCAGGGTGAACTTGAACTTACAATTGTTCTGGCTCAGCCTCATGTACTATATGAGGTCCTGGACAAGGGAATTAGGTGTTTCTTCTTAGAAGTGCACTAAATTCAGTAGCTGATGGCCCCATCCTCAAGACTTCATCCCACCCTACTTACTTGTCTGAATCCCCACCTCCAAATTCTATTTCACTGAGGGTTAGTGCTTCAACATACTAATTGTGATCGGTCACTGATATCCAGTCTGTAATTCTCACAATCAATTATAAAACTGATTCTTTAAAATAGTTCTGCTATATATCCACTAAGAAGGCTCAGAAAAATCCCTTTCTTCTCAGCCTTGGTCTCCTAAACTGTCAAAGGGGGACAGTCATAGGCTTCTTTGCAGGATGCTTTGTACCCCATGACTCTGTACTATTAAACTAATGCACTTATATTTCTCTAATGCAAAGAGCTTGGTTCAGATCCCTCTTCTCCATCCCTGTTCTAATCCTACCTCTGTGCCTTTTTATTCTGTTTTTTGTTTGTTTGAAACAATGTTTCTTGCCTTCAGCTTATCTAGCTCTATTCTCAAAGACACCTATCTCCTGTTCTGTCTCCATCAAAATGGTTGTTCTACTTGGGACCTTGAATGTTGCCCAACAATCCTTGTGTAAGAAGCTTGGTTCTCAGACAGTGGCGGCACCTATAGAGGTATGTGTGATAAGAGGTATTAGGTCACTCGGAGCCTGCCCCATTGGTCTCCCTCAGCTGCCTCATAGCACAGATCAACAGGGCCAATCCATCACTGGCTGAAACCACTGAGTCTATCAACCAAAATGAACTAACTTTTCCTCATTATAAGCTGATCACCTCAGGTATTTTTTACATCGATGGAAAAGTAATTACACAACCGTGCATCTCATACTGATTCAATCCCCACTTGCCCTAAATAATGTAGCATTTTCTATTTTTATATTCTCCTCTATTTGTTTACTAAGGGCACTGTTCCAGTGGCATTAGAATATAAATTTCATAGGTTGATAAGGCATACTTTAATTAAAAAAATATATCCTATAGCATGCACCACAACCACGGGCATAATATAAAAGCTCATCTGTACAGTACTTCATTGTTTATTTGGGGAGTCTGATATTTAATGAAGAGGTCTCTACGAGAAAATGCAAAACATCAGTAGGCTTAGTTAGATGCTTAAGTCCTAAATGTGCAAAACCAAGCTCTATCGGTATAGCAGGGTCGGGATCATTGTGTCAGTGTCATTCTGTGCAATAGTTCTCAGTGAATGGCTTCTGTTGCCCAAGTGAATGGCACAAGACTGAGTGAGATTCAGGTCCTGTAAAATTAGCATTTCTTGAGAGAAAACCGACTTAAAAACAAAACTAAAAACAAACATAACGCGATCAGCTCTACCTCCTCTTCTCAGTTTATTGTGGGATGACGACCTCTTTCTGCAGGAGAAAAGCCACTGGCTGTCCTTCCGCTCTCTCCTTCTTCCTTCCATTGCGGTCTTGTCTTAGGGATTTTTCACCTTTTCTGTCCCGTCTGCTCCCCGTGTGCTGTTTCCAAATCTCCCTTATATTAACAGAAAAGTATCCCTGGGCCCCATCTCCTTTCCTCTGTGCCTTCTGACCTTCCTTGCCAAAGTGCATTAAACATTTCTCTGTGCAGTATTCACTGTCTCGTTCCTCTTCTCTCTTCATCCCCTTGACCAGCTGCAGCCTCGCTCAAGTCATTGGACAGATGCTGCAGGTGGCTCTGGGTCAGGTGTCAGGGTCTGAATCTAGCTCCTGCATGTACCAACTGTTAGACTTTCTGCAGTCTCTTAAGTGCGAATCTCATTTTCCTCCCAGGTGAAATGAATTGAAGAAATACTCCATCAGAGGATTTTCATGATCATTGAATGAGGAAATGTGTGTGACGAAGTCAGCTCATTTCCTGTCTATTACTCTGCCATTTACTGAGGGCGCTAGGTTTGACCTCCCTGCAGCTTGGATGCTGCTGGTCCCTTCCTCCTTTCCGGCATTCTATCTGCTCTTTGCTCTTGATGTCATTGGTCGTTTCTGCAGTGCTAATCATATCATTTCCCAATGGTCCTGAACAAATCGAAAAATATAATAGAAATCAAATCAGGATCAATATGTCAGTTTAATTGAAGATTAAATTGTATCGGGAGACTTTACTTATGATTAAAATGAAACTTCCAGTACTTTCGCTGAAGTGTGAAAGATTGGACCACATGAAATCACAGCCACATTTATCCAGCCAGTTAAGAGCTTGTGATTACAAACCTCGCTCCTGACCTCCACGCTCCTTGCTGCCCACAGAGGCTGGTTGGAGAGAAGAGGATACTTTGCCTGTGGCCCTGACAATCCTGAAAGAGAGAGCCCAAGAGAAGGACGAGGCACCCTGCTCATCTTCACCAGCCTGGAGCCGTGAGGGAGCGTGTAAAGGTGTCTGTCTCATGAGAGGAGGTGGAAATGCCAGAGAGGGCAAAAACAACTTACTCCACTGTGATTGCTTGGTTTCACTCATCCTTGTGTGCAGCTCCTTCAAGGCTCCTCCTCCTTTCTCCTCCTTCATTAGGAATTCATTTTTTAGCCAACTTCTGGTCTCTGTACACATGGTCAGTATTAATCTCATATCCTCCCATTGCTTCAATTACTACTTACATGCTGATGACTCCCAAAACTACATTTTTATTGCTGTGTAACAAACCACTACAAATGTATTTCTTTATTTGCTTAAGAAAAGCACATTTATTATCTGGCAGTTTCTGTGGGTTTGGAGTCTGGGCATGACTTGGCTGGGTCCTTGGTCTCTAGTCCATGGGACCACTGACAGATGGTGGCAGAGTCTTTTAGACATGGAAAGTCCTAGGGCTCGCCCTTGAAGGACGTAGTGCTGTCTCCTGTTGGTTTTCAGCTAGGGAGCGACAGCTTCCCTCTGCCACACACTTGCAGGGGTTACACTGTGCTGCCATGGGCCAGAAGAGCTTGGTTTTGGGAATATCAGGCTCCCAAAGCTCAGGGTTCTTGAGGTTCCTGGTTAGTTACTCAAGCTCGGTTCCCTGCAGCTATGTGAGTGCAGAACCCACTTTCCTCCTGGAGTCCGTGGTGACGTCTCCATTTCTCAGAGGCACCCTCAGGCCCTGGTCAGATGACACCTTCCATGAGACCTGCCACGACATAGAGCTTATTGCTTGAAAACGCCAAGAGAATCTTTCATCTCAGTGAGAGCCCAGTTCCTTCCTTAAGGGTTCCTACCGGACAATGTCTCTTTTGATTAACTGAGAGCTAACTAAGCAGTAATTTAGTCATGGAGGTGGAAGATTATCATGTATGAAAGTTTCATTCACACTTTGGAGAGTTGATAACACAGGATATGTACATCACGAGGTGGAATTGCCTAATATACCAATCATCTCTCTCTTCTTCCTGACAAGTGCACCTCTGCCCATAAAACACCTCCACTGAGAGATTCCCTTGGCATCTCAAAGTGAACATAACCAAACCTGAACTGACTTTCTCCACTTTACTGGATAGGCTTAGTAGAAATCCACAAGGCTGCACCTTATCTGCCAGTCAATTTGAGCCCTTCTGAGGACCTTAAGGAGTTAATTTTCAAGAGTAATATTTACAGCATTAAAAATGGAAAGACAGTAGCCTGGCTGTCCTATCTAATGAACAGGGATTGGTGCAGGACTCTGTGCACACTCTGAAACCAACTGCATATGGGAGAGAAGTGTTAGAAGTCAGCTAGCTCAAAAGTGGGTTAGCACAAAGCTATAAAAAAGGTTTTCATGTGAGATGATGGTAAGTTCACCTCTTCAAAACTGCTCTCTGAGAGGTCTAATCTTTCCCTTGGGACCATGAAAATTATCTCTTGGAAAACTACCCTATTCCAAAATAATAAGAATTGAAAATACCGTAATCAAGGCAGAGTAACAGGGAAAATAACTTTAAATACCATTAGATAGTCATCTTAAAAACCACTGTAAATAAAAACTTACCACTCTACATTCCATTAAACATCAGATAAAATAGCACTAACTTTTTTTAATAACATTTCTTAAATCTTTTAGTTTAGTTGCTTAGGAAACATTGCTACATCTGCATTACCTGCAGAGGCAGATTTTCTTGCAAGTTTTATGCAGTGCAAAAAATTTTCTCCCTCCAGTGTTTTTTTAAACTGGACTTTGCTGGCTGAAACATATTGCATTTTGACCTCTGCTCTCTGGTTTTGTTTTTTCAATTCAGGAACAAAAATGCTACTTAAACACCCCTTCTTTTGCAGAAGTTAACCTTGTGGAGGTCTGCTTTTCCAGCCCGGGTCTGGTTGCAGCAGATGTACTTCCAAGCAATGCAAATGGGACCCACAACTTTCATTTAGCAGAAACCATGATATTTCTGTGTTGTTTATCCACAAACACTCACATTTTGGGCAAGAGCTGGGGCTTCTGGATGAGGCAGAGCAAACACAAAGCAAGTAAATGACACTTGCAAAGCCAGTGCCATTAGTGCACATTGCTAACATTTTATGGTACTGTTTCAATACTAGTCCTATCATCATGTTCTCCTCTAGTTTTGCTTTTTCTAAAGCATGAGCCCTCAGGTACTATATCTATATCTATATCTATATCTATATCTATCTATCTATCTATCTATCTATATATATATATATATGTTAGAGGCATCTCTCGTGTTGGCTCATAAGTGGGTTTCAAAGACCTTCTGTCTATATGAGAATTTCTCAAACTGATATGTATTTTAAGCATAGCAATGATATATTGTATAAGCAGCTGAGACTATCAGAGCACTGAAAAACTAATTCTGGAATGGAAATTATGAGGCTTACATTCTACTACTGACTCTAACCTTATGTAGCCATACAACTATAGCTTTGGACAAGTAACCAGCTATAATCACTCATTTAATTAACAGTGAAGAGAGAGATTTTAATTAACAGTTTAGACTCTGTCCCATTCTGTAAACTCTTTGACCAAGAGTCAGTGTAGACCTGATTAGTGAGCTTGGGTTTGGGAATGTTAGAGGGCACTAAAACCAGCCTCAGCTATATTTTGTTTACTATGTGGTCTGGAATTGGTACTTTACCTAATTGTTTAATAAGCAAAAATATTAGCAAAGCTATATCACTGGTGAGCTCTCTTAGGTAAACCCATCTAAAGTATACCTTTTCTTTTACTGAAACTCCTTTTTTGCGGGGTGGCTAGGAATCAAAGTACAGCCTTGTACATGCACACCAAGGTCTCTATCATTGAGATATGCCTGATTCTCCACCAAAACTCTTAATAGATACTAATCTTTGACTGTAAGGAAACCAAAAATTAAAGCAAACTTTAACCAACTTTAGTGCTCTAGGAAGAAGGTTCCCAATGGTAGGCACCTGGACAGAGAGACTCTGACATTCACTGCATTGAAGTCAATGTGCAATTATAAAACAAAAGAGCAGGGTGAGGATATTTTGTTTTGCAAATGGATTCTTAAAGTCATCTGTCATGTCCAATGTTATAATTCACAACAGCTCAGTCAGTCAACAAGCATATATCTGGCAGGTCCTATGTACCTGGCCCTGAGGTAGGTTCTATAGGTATATTTATAGCTGCAAAATGACGAACTACAGCTTCCGCAGCAGTTCCTAACTAACCACCGATATTGCATCTCTAGAAGTGAACGAGTGACTGCAGAAAGAATGGATGAATCGATCTCCTGTCATGTGGTCTCGGAAAGTTACTTAGGCTCTCTGGGTATCTCTTACTATATCTGATAGAACAGCAATGGCAATGCAGTCTTTAAGAGTTATAGAGAAATTGAAAGAGTTTTTTCCAGTGCTTTCACTTCTACAGAATATTTCTTTGAATATCTATAAAGAAATTTCTACAACACTGTTAAATTTAGTTAGGGTTCCCAAATATTCATGGGCACTGCAAACTGATGCTGAAGCTTTGGTCACTGATAGTTTGCCATCTCGCTACACTTTCCATGTGCTCAGCCACCTCCCACTCATCCTCCTGGGGCCCAACCAAATACAAACTCCAGCCCATGCTTATGACTCTTTCCTATTCATGCCTAGTAAGATGGGAATAATATTAGAGGACAGCAATTTTTCTTAAAAGAAAATAGCGAGGAATGGCAAGTTGTAAAGAAATGGAAACCCTTGTACATTGCTTGTAGGAAGGTAAAATGCAGTTGCTTTGAAAAACAGTTTAGTGACTCCTCAAAACATAAACAGAGAACTATATCATATGGCCTAGGAATTTCACTCTTTTGTATATATCCAAAAGAATCAAATCATGTAGTCAAGCAAATAATCAGTAGGAATATTCATAGTAGTGCAATCCACAACAGCCCCATCTGTAAACAATTTAAGTGTCCATCAATAGACTAATGGATAAGCAAAACGTGGGATATATATATATATATATATATATATATA